>NW_015164684.1:699877-712418 GCF_001447785.1 Gekko japonicus
TCAATTCCAGTTCTTACTGTTGGACTTTTGTATTCTTAGCATCTGACTCAACCAGACGAGGTGGGTCAGCCTGCTGTCGTGTCAGCCAAACAAACTCACTGCTATCGCTGCTCCTTCGGCCTCTCTGCCAATCCACCCCACCCACTCCGCAAACCTTTGTTGTTCTCCCTCCTGATAGGTTATTCGGGTCATTCAGGACTCTGAGCCACCCTTGGACCATGTGTGTGTGTGTCACATGACCTTACCCCCACAATCACGTATGCAAAGCTCACACATGAAAAGATGAGCCCTAAATGTTCATAAGAAAGATGTTCATGTATGAAGCCAAAAGTGACGTCTGGATAAGGCATCTATTGCTCAACTTTTTTTTAGCAGTTCCCACCCCCACGATCCAGGAGAAAAAAGGTTAAAGTCTATTGGTGGCTTAAGCAAGACATTTCCAACAAACACTGTTCTGCTGGGACTGTAAGGGAACTGCCAGGGCTTTCACATGTGCTTGCTTTTAATTTTTGTTGAGCTGTTGTTTTCCCCCCTCTAAAAGTCCAGACTAGAATACTGTAAATAACTTTTCTAATGTAGTAATGACAAGGGTCAGAAAAATGGACCCAGTTAGTCTGGTAAACATGATCTTTGTGATCCGCTTCAGATTCCTAAGGCAGATTCTACCTGGCGTAGGGCTATTGCTGGAAAGCTTCTCTGAACTCAATTTATTTGGTTTTTAAATTGGTTTAATGTCTCATTAATTTTATGATATCTGATGTTTTTATATTTATCTAAGGCTTAACACCATATTGTAAATCACCCAGAGCCTGGTGCAAGTTGGGATGGGGTGATTTATTTATTTTATTTTTATTTTTGGATTTATATCCTGCCCTCCCTGCGGACGGGCTCAGGGCGGCTCACAATTATCGGCACCATGTGCCAAGTGATTAATAAGTATAACAACAAACAACAACAACAATAAGTTAAAAGTGCATTTCAAGTGGAATAAATGGGCCATTCTAAAACTGAAGCAAGAAGAAGAAGAAGAAGAAGAAGAAGAAGAAGAAGAAGAAGAAGAAGAAGAAGAAGAAGAAGAAGAAGAAGAAGAAGAAGATTTCTATGCTGTCTCTTGAGTATCTGCTCAAGATGGCCTGATCGTTTGCTTTGTTCTCTTTTCTCTTGCAGCATACTCATTCTCACTAATTCAGGAACGTTCCAAAAAATGTTTCGGCTATTAAGTTTATGAATCCACACGATGCTATAAAAATGGAACATTAACAATCTGCCAGGTTTTCTGTTTTACCAACTTTCATATAACAAATAATAAGTCTCTATTGTTGCAGAGAGATGCCATTCCCCTTATATCTCCACAATGAAAAGGGCTAGAGATAAAGCCTGGGAATTCGGAGATAGACTGTTATGATGATATAATGCTATAACAATACGACATTGCAGACTTTAAACATAACCCCCCCCCCCAAAAAAAGTGATGTGGGTGGGGAAATGGCCACTGGTGCATGGAAAATGTGGGGAACCTGGGAGACCTGTTGCTGCTGTACTGTATTGGCTGCTGCTGCAGCAATGGGGAAACCACACAAGCCCATCTCCATGTGGAAGACACCTTGCCCTGCAATCATATTTCTAATCGTAATGGATAATAGAGTACCGGATCCCATTCAAGGTGTTAGTGCTGACATTTAAAGCCCTATATGGCCAAGGCCCTGCGTATTTCAGGGACTGTCTCTCCCCATATGTGCCCCATAGAGCCTTGCACTCAATAGACCAACAACTTCTGGTTTTCCCTGGCCTGAAGGACATCTGACTAGCCTCAACTAGGCTGGTGGAACAAGCTGCCAATTGTGATCAGGGCCCTGCGGGATCTATTGCAATTCTGCAGGACCTGTAAGATGGAGCTATTCTGCTGGGCTTTTAGTTGAGGCAGTGGGCATCCACATTCTTCCATCTTTCAGCCTCCCCAATCAGCAGCCTTGGCCCTATGTCCAGTGGCCAGCATCACCAGCACCGCACAGAAGAAGTACATCATATTGTCGTTACCAAGGCAATGCCTTATGCTGGTTTTATTATTGTTCTTTTAACTTTTAAATTTCCAGTTTTGTAATTTATGATATTTTACTGTTATATTGTAACCCACCTGTAACCCACCCTGAGCCAACTTGCAAGGAGGGCAGGATATAAATTGAATATAACAACCACAACACCCCCCCACCCCTCCAGTGTAGATCAAAAAATCTACAGGGAAAAGCACCCAACTCTCAAGAATATGTTTCTGCAAACCTGGGGAAGGAAAACACCAATGCTCCAATCTAGAATGTTTGGATGGCTCTAGACGGTGCCTGGCTGAAAGAGACACACCTGGTGGGAGCCAGGGCCCAAACCAAAGTGGCATCTATGCCTTTTTAAAGTAAAGGTAAAGGTTCCCTTGCTCGAAAGCCAGTCGAATCCGACTCTAGGGTTGCGGTGCTCATCTCCGTTTCCAAGCCGAAGAGCCAGCGCTGTCCGAAGATGTTTCCGTGGTCATGTGGCCGGCATGACTAAACATCAAGGCGCATGGAACGCTGTTACCTTCCCACCGAAGTGGTACCTATTTATCTACTTGCAATTTCTTGCTTTCGAACTGCTAGGTTGGCAGGAGCTGGAACTAAAGACGGGAGCTCACTCCGTCATGTGGCACACTCGGGTCTCGAACTGCTGAACTACCGACCTTCCACAGCCTGCAGTTCAGCGTCTTAACCACTTGAGCCACCGCAACTCCTCTAAGACTTTTTACCTGTGCAAATACAGAGCAAATACTACTAAAGCACCGGGAGACTGCATTGCTTTCTTGTCCCAATACCACCCCAGGTCCAGTTGCTCCTGGAAATTCTCAGGCGTGCATAGCAACTGGATTTGCCCTGATACACTCCGTTAAAAGCTCATTTCAAGTGGAATAAATGAGCCATTCTAAAACTGAAGCAATAAGCTTTTCATAATCTGTGTGATTCTCTGGCTTGATAAATACAAAGGCTTTCCTAACTTTGACAAAAGGGCAGCTTGGAGCTTGTGGGGGGTGGGGGTGGGGGAGAGCCATCAGGCTTGCTGGATGTTTCACACGAAACTGCCTTATACCAAATCAGACCCTTGGTCCATCGAAGTCAGTAGCGTCTGCTCAGACTGGCAGCAGCTCTCCAGGATCTCAGGCAGAGGTCTTTCACATCACCCACCGCCAATGCTCCCTCTAAGCTGCGGAGTCTTGTGAACAAAAATTCCACTTTGTGAGCCACTGGCATTAAAGTTGTGAGCAAGCGATTTGGCTACTGCATAAATTAGTTTCCCCTTGAGCCATCCTTCCTGAGCCAAGACAAAACTGTGTGAGCCAGAGGCTAAAAAACTGAGCTAGCTCACACTAATTCAGCTTAGAAGGAACACTGCTACCGCCTGATCTGTTACCTGGAGATGCCGGGAATTGAACCAAGAACCTTCTGCATGCCAAGCAGAGGCTCTACCACTTCGTCACAATAGACTCAACCTTTTAGCCACAGTGGACTTCTTTTTAACTAGTTTAAGTTAATGTCTGAACAGCTGCTCTACATTAAGTATCTTCTGAAGAAAACAGCGGAGCTGGTGCATTGCAGATTAGCCATCTAGGAAATGTGGTCTATATATGCTTGTAGCTGAGAGATAATGGGGTGTGGTGCTTTAGATAGCAAAATCAAGACTCAAGGCCTTTTCACACATGGTGTTGCTAACTTGCTACACAGCCAATTTTAGCTCTCCACTGAGCATACCTGTATGTTACAGTCACCTGGTACATTTTAATGGTTGCTTTAGATGCTCACCAAACAAAAAACAAACAAAAAGTCATAATGTGTGCCTAGAGGACTCAGGGTCTAACAAACCAGATATTACTTGATAATTTAATAAACAAGGCAGAATTCAGCAGCAAGCTGGGAGTCTATATAATGAATAACAATGAAATATTAAAACTTGGAGAAATCGTTCTATGCGGGATCTGCCTCGATGAAGCATTGAAACGGGATCTGAGCCGTCCTGTTGTGGAAACCGCAGGAGGTGCGATGTAAAACTACAATAGGGAAGAGAACAAGAAAAGAAAAATGGACCACAAAATAGGACTGTTTGCATTAATGTATCTATAATTGGCATGTTTTCATCCTTAGAAGTTTGGTGGAATGTTTAGAAACTTTTGTTGATTGTGAAAAGGTGAAGGCGTTGCACTAAGCTTTGATAATACAAAGATATTGTATCACGGTTGTATTTTGCTGTTTGCCATTCCAACCCGTGATCTCTCTTAACCACCCGGACGTTGGTGGCCCTAGGGTGGAGCCTGGGGAGGGCGGGGTTTGGAGCAGGGAGGGACCTCAGCCGGGTATAATGCCATAGAGTCCACCTCCCAGAGCACCCATTTTCTCCAGGGGAACTGATCTTGGACATCTGCAGTCCAGTTGTAATAGCGGGAGATCACCAGGTGCCACCTAAAGGTTGGCGAACAAAGCCATTCCCCCATTAGGGATAACCCCTCTTCCCTCAGACAGACCCACCCGAGGGATCTGCAGAAGGGCCACTTTAGTTTGCTCCGTCACATATAGCAGCCGGTTCATGCGATCAACACTCCCACTGAAGCCAAGAGGCCGATTCTCCATTTATCACCCCTCAGGCGGCTTCAGCCCAGATCCTTCCCTTAGGTCTTTGAGCCACAGCACCCTTCCTGCAGAGTTAACCCTTAAGCTTGCTGGCCTGTTAAGTGTCCCAGAAGGTGCTACCTACTCTGTTTCCGGACAGGAATATTACCTCCTGTTAAGTCGCTCGCTTAACAAAGCAGTCGGAGAGTGATTCAGCAAGAACACAACTTTATTCTTCAACTCAAACACAACTCCAACACGGATCAACATCTGAGAGCCAGAACAGCCTTTACATTGCAGCTGTCCTGCTTTTAAACATTCCCGGCTAATGTAGCCACACCCACTGTACACATAATCAACCTATGAGGTTGCCGAGATAAGGTCCAATCACATTAGTTCCCGCTCAGGGAGCTTGCATGAAGTGATTGGCTTGTTCCTTCCTGGGCTAACAATACTATTGGATGGTTTTGGATCCTAGCCCAGGACAAAGCTCAACATTACAGTTTAGTTAGATGTTTCACAACATGCATTCAAGGCAGCTTTGAATACATTACACCTCCCAAATCTCAGTGGGTTTCTCTGAACTGCAGAGACTCCAGGACCTTCCTGATTCCTCTCTTTCCTGCTGTGTCAGCCAACTACTTCCTCCTCTGCCTCATCCTGTTGGGGCCTTTTATCACCCTTCTCCAGGCCACTCCCAGTTCTTGAGCTTACTCCTGAGGGGACCCTTTCTCCAAAGAAGACTTCCACATCAGAGGAGGGCTTAACTCCACAGGGAGCTCGTCCTGACTGCCAGTCCCCCATAATTCATACTCCCCCCCCCTCTCATATAGCAGTCAGTGCCATTCTAAGCAGAGTTATGCCCCTCTGAGCCCACTGGTGTCAATGGGTTTAGGAGGTTTTAACTCTCTTTAGGATGGCACTGCAAGACTCTTCAAAATAGCCGTTCCCAGTTTCCCCAAGTTATATTTTTCCTTAGCGAACTATCTGCACAGAGCACTTTAATTTTGTGCACGAATAACCCCATAAATTGTCTGTCTGAAATAGTATTCCTGCAGCTCCAAATACAGAAATAATGGATTTCAACACTTTTTCTTTTAAAGGGAGCTGTAAAAGCTATGTTGCTCGAAACTACAGCCTGCAAAAGAAAAGGTCTAAAAGAAAGAAAGGAGACTTTTTGAAACCCTAAATACACATAGTTCCCGAAACCGTAAAAGCCATTTATTTCCTGCAAAGTGAAGGCTGCCAGGCATTAACCCCCCCCCCCAAAAAACCCCAACACTGTCTTTTTTCTGGATCTGATCAAAGAATTATTGTGTTTTCAACCATGGCCTGCCAAATGCCTCTAAGATTATCTGTGTACCTGATTATCTGTGCTTGTCAGAAAAAATATGTTGGTCAAACATCTAGATCATTAAGAACTCACATTTTAGAGCATAAATCTAAAATTAAACATCGTTGTCTCACAGCCCCAATGGTCCAGCACTTCACGGAATCAAATCATAGTTCTAGTGATTTTAAATGCCTAGTTCTGGAAATAGTGAAAAATAAACCTTATAACATCATGGACTTAAGGAAAATACTGTTACAACGAGAAGCGTGGTGGACTTTTAGATTAGGGACAGAGCAGCCCACTGGTCTTAATGCAGCTATGGATTTATCTTGTTTTCTAGGTGAATAGAATTGTTTGCACAGTACCTTATGCTTGGTTAAACCTGAACTCTCTTAATGCTCTTGTTAGCTAAGAACATTTGCAATAGCAGCAGAGGCACTGTTGCTTCAATGATATGTTGGCCTCCTTGAAGGAGATATCATGTGATGTTGAACTTTCTTAATGTAACTTAATGTAATGTATAATATATAATGTATATGTATATATCTGATGCTCTCTTTAGCTAAGAACACTTGTAGTAGCAGCAGAGGCACTGTTGCTCCAATGATATGTTGGCCTCCTTGAAGGAGATATCATGTGATGTTGGATCTTACTTAAACAGTCAGTTGTGTGTGTATGACTAAGATTTGTTATCAGAAAACTCTAATACCAGTGGGGAGCTGTGTTCAGCCACTTGTGGTAAGAAGCCAAATGAAATTTGTAGTAATAATTGATCTATTTGTATTATAGCCACTGTTGTACTATGAGAAATAATGTAATATGAGAAATTGTGTATTTTTGAACACTTGTAGTAGCAGCAGAGGCACTGTTGCTCCAATGATATGTTGGCCTCCTTGAAGGAGATATCATGTGATGTTGGATCTTACTTAAACAGTCAGTTGTGTGTGTATGACTAAGATTTGTTATCAGAAAACTCTAATACCAGTGGGGAGCTGTGTTCAGCCACTTGTGGTAAGAAGCCAAATGAATTTTGTAGTAATAATTGATCTATTTGTGTTATAGCCACTGTTGTACTATGAGAAATAATGTAATATGATAAATTGTATATTTTTGTAATCACAGAATTTATAACATTTTGTATGGTAGAATTGACTTTGTGAACAGAAAGAATGACTACAAACTGTATGTAAACAATTTTTTATTGGGAAAGGGTGTTGCTGTTACTCTAGAAGTATTTTCCCTTAGTCATTTGTAATTTATATCTTTAATAGGAGATGTGACAAAGACTTTGGTCGAAACGAACAGCTAAAATCTCGAGCAAGTTCGTCTTGGTGGGACTTCGGTCTCTGGATGTGCAGCTACTGAAACAAAAAGAATATGTATTAAATTATCCATACTTTGCTTAAGTATATTGAACTTGTACGGCAACTTTTTTGTCTTGGTCTACTCTCTAGGGTTACTGGGTCCTTGTTGTTGTTTCCTTTGTATTGGGCTCAGCCAATCTTGCAACCCCTGGCAATTGACCTTTCTTCTACCCTGCTCAGCTCTGCCTTGGCCAGGACCACCCTTGGGCCATTCCAGTGCTTATTGATCCAGCCTGCAATGTGTTCTGAGAGGCAGCTGCTTCCACCGCCTCCTGGAGAGTGTGTTTTGAAAGGATAAAATATAGTGTACACAGGGGTCATTTCCTGCAGGAGCGCACAGGAGCAGAGCTCCGGCAGGAAAGAGCCCAGGGGGTGGGCACATGCAACAAGCCACACCCCCTGCTCCCAGCAGCCCTCTGTCAGAGCAAGAAGCAGCCAAGTAAGTTGCAAAGCCCAGTCCAGTGGCACATTTAAGACCAAGTTTTATTTAGGTAAAAGCTCTCCCTCCTCTGCGAGGACAGATCTGCACTCTCCCCACCCCCCCAATAGGTAGCAATCCAAAACAGTCCAGTGGAGCCTGAGCAGTGGGTGTTGTCTTCTGACACACTTCCGGTGATGTCAGGGTGTGTGGCATATGCAAGTAAGTTATGCTAATGAGTTATACTAATGAGCTCCTGCACCTCTTTTTCTACAAAATGACCCCTGAGTGTACAAAACTTGTCCACATGTACATAAATTTTGGAACTCTATTTTACCAGTTATAGAAACAATAGTGGGACAAAATATCCCAAATACTCCAGATTCTCTTTTGTTGAATCACTGGGAAAATACAACACTTACTAGGACACGTGCAGAGGTGGTAGCTCTTTTATTGATAGCAGGTAAGACACTAATAGCTCAATACTGGAAGACAGATAAAACTCCAACAGTGAAACAATGGTTTCAAAAGGTTTGGGACAGAATTGTCTACGACAAAATTGCAGTACAGTTACAGGTTGTTGAAAACCCTTTGACGCAATCAAACTTTGTAGAAAAATGGTTTTCCTTTTTTCATTATATTGAAATGAATGCAAATGACTATAATGCTTTGCCTAACAAATACTTTGATTTTGTATTGTACTAAAACAGTTGAGGGGAGCTGCGGTGGCTCAAGTGGTTAAGACGCTGAACTGCAGGCTGTGGAAGGTCGGTAGTTCAGCAGTTCGAGACCTGGGTGCCGCATGACGGAGTGAGCGCCCGTCTCTAGTTCCAGCTCCTGCCAACCTAGCAGTTCAAAAGCAAGACATTGCAAGTAAATAAATAGGTACCACTTCGGTAGGAAGGTAACAGCGTTCTGTGCGCCTTGGTGTTTAGTCATGCCGGCCACATGACCACGGAAACGTCTTCGGACAGCGCTGGCTCTTCGGCTTTGAAACGGAGATGAGCACTGCAACCCTAGAGTCGGATTTGATTGGCTTTCGAGCAAGGGAAACTACCTTTAAAACAGTTGAAGATATGCCTATGTTTTATGTTTTCATGTATATTATGTTTTAATGTATAATATGTTTTAATGTATATTAGAAAATCATAGGCTGCGATCATACAGAGCGGAAGCTGCGGCAGGCAAATGATTCCCCCGCAGATTAAAGGGGCATCCCGGAGTCGTTGGCGGGGTGTCTCGTTGCACCGCAGGAGCAGCGCAAAAAACCACCAGGGAAACGTCAGTAGCATAGGGAACTGCGGGGCAGGCGGGTGGAAGTCTGATAGCGTAAATGCGCGTCAGTTCGCCCCGGGGCAAACAGCCTCGCTTCCCACCCGCAGTTCCTCGGTGGTATGATCAGAGCCATAGTGTGCTTTTTGTAGTTTGTAGTTTTTTTGGTAGTTTTACTGCTTGGAGTTTTATTAATTAATTATGAATTTTTTTTGTAAAAAATTCAACAAAATAAAGAGTTACATATCTAACAAAACCCCTCAAATAACTGGGGCCCACCTACTTGAAGAACGGCTTCTCCCTGCACGTTTCATGTGGCAGCTTCGTTCATCCCAGCAAGATGTATTGCCAATGCCCCTTTGCCTAAGGCACCTTCAGCAACAATCTGGGTTGGGGCTTTTTCAGGGGCTGCCCCTGTGGAATGGCTTTCCAGAAGGACATCAGAGTAGCTCCTTACTTTCCTGGCTTTCTGATGAACCTGAAACACGGAGATATTCTGGAGAGCATTTGAGACAACGGGAACCTGGGCAAAGGAGGAATAGCCTACTGGTGGAGGCCTCAGGTGATTTTTAGATTGTTTTTTACACTGGCTTCTCCAGCTGGCTGGCAGAGTGAAGTCCCAGAATTGGCCAGGCCAGGTACAAATTCCAGAAGCCTGTATTTCCTTTGGGCTTCACTTCCAATTTCATTTCAAAGGCTCGACAACTGATTGTGCAGGAGAAGGAACATCCCTGGGCTGGATCTGGTCACAGCTGTCTACACTGTACAGCCTCACCCTGGTTCTGCCAGCTACAGAGATTCTACTAGGCTTCTTTTTTAATAAAATTAGAAAATGGAAAGTGAGTCAGTAACGGGTACTCAAATCGGCTGTATGGTCTAGATTGAGTAATTTCAGTAAAAAATGGCTTAAGTACCAATCGACCTTCTTCTTTCACTCCCCCCTCCCCCAGTGCTTCTGGGCAGCCCTAATGATATGAATCACCTCTGCAAATTTTTCTGCATTGATTCATCGTGCTCACTGTCATGAAGCCAGTTGTTACTTTCGCTTCACAACTGGAGGAGCATGCGACTTGAGAAAGGCACTTGGTCGCAATGGCAATAGGTGAACATAAGAACATAAGAGAAACCAATGCTGGATCAGGCCAATGGCCCATCGAGTCCAACATTCTATCACACAGTGGCCAAAAATACCAGCTGCCATCAGGAGGTCCAGCAGTGGGGCCAGGACACTAGAAGACCACTGTTGCCCTCCCCAAGCACCAAGAATACAGTGCATCACTTGCCCCAGACAGAGAGTCCTTATCTATACTTTGTGGCTAATAGCCACTGATGGACCTCTGCTCCATATGTTTATCTAATTCCCTCTTGAAGCTGTCCATGCTTGTAGCTGGCCACCACCTCCTGTGGCAGTGAATTCCATGTGTTAATCACTCTTTGGGTGAAGAAGGACTTCCTTTTATCTGCTCAGCAATTTCCTTGAGTGCCCACAAGTTCTTGTATTGTGTTCATGAATTCATGGACCCATCACTCCATGATGGCAACTTCAGATGGCTTGAAAAGTCTTGTTGTTCTTCATTTACTGTCACAAAACTTTGAAAGGGTGATCCCATCGATTCTGCAGTCCTGCAGTTTAGGTCTGACGCTCAGTATTGCAGCATCCACCTGGGGGCTGTTATATTTGAAAGTTTATTTCCAGTTCTTTTGATCCAGTTGCGCAAAGAACAGTGTGGAAAGCAAGGTCGAACAATGTGGAAAGTGGATTCCAGACATAGCAGCTGCCATGTAGAGACATCATTTTCGGTCATCTTCACGTGAGATGTTGACATTAGACTTGATCGTAACTTCGTGAGTCAAATGCTATTTCATTGTTTATTTGGTCTTCTTAAATCCTGATGGGTCTAATCCCGAAGAAGGATTTCTGGAGAACTGGACTTCCCATCTTTTATTACAACACGGGAGCTTTTCACTCTTGCGCAAAATCCCACACATTTCGACAAAACTTCTGAATGAGAAGATCTCAGTGGATTGTGCTCTGCATTCTGGGAGAGAAGACAAGGAAAATAAACATAACGAGGTGTGATTCTGTTTTGTCAAAGAGCCCTGCTGACACCTGCGCTCTTGGTTAAACGGTCCTTCACTTATTAAACATAAACATGTGCTTTTATGATTACAGCTGCACTCCAGGCTGGCAGGTGACTCAATCGTAAATCAGTTGTATAATGCACATTGCCCCTGAAGTGGTATGATTCTTTTTTGCCTACAGCGATGTTATAAATTAATGCACACATCATTTCACACATTTCAGAACGGAACGCTTGGCTAATAGATTTAATATTTTCTTTTCAAGTGCCAGTATCTGAAATGCTGGAAAATTACCACATCCTTTCTCCTGAGTTCCCTCGTCAGAAAAGAGTGATGACTCAGAAGCACAAATATCCCCGCAGTTCTCGAAGCTCATCCTCTCATAGGCTCATAAACCAGTTACTCGTACAGCAGTCCTCAGAGCTCATTGGGTGTGGCCATCATTTATTAATTTATTAGCTACATACTTGGCCCCATTTTTCTCCCCAGGGCGGACCCAAAGTGGCTCACATCGTCTCTCCAGCCTGACTGGGCTCTTTTTGTAGCAGGGACTCCTTTGCATATTAGGCGACACACCCCTGATGTAACCAATCCTGCAAGAGCTTACAGAGCTCTTCTTACAGGGGCTCCTGTAAGCTCTTGGAGGATTGGCTACGTTAGGTGTGTGTCGCCTAATATGCAAAGGAGTTCCTGAGGCTGACAGTGTATGGTCCAAAGTCCCCAGCAAGCTGTCATGGCAGAGTGAGGGTTCAAACCTGGATCTCCCAGATCCTAGTCTAGTTATGTACAGGCCCGTAGCTACAGTGGGGCATCTCGGGGCTAGGCCCCCTGACTTACTGGCGAGGCCCCATGACTTCCCATCCAGCCCAGGGCCCCCGAGCGGTGGCAGGTGTGGGGAAGGAGACCGGTATCACTTTAATTCGATTAGCCAGTGCCCCCCAAGAAATTTAAATGCCCCCCAACTTAAAAAAAATCCTGGCTGCGGGCCTGGTTATACGGTACTGGCTCAGAGGCAGAGCATCTGTTTTATATGTGAAAGTTGCCAGTTTCAGTCCTCAGTGTTCCCTCTAAGCTGAGTTAGTGTGAGCTAGCTCACAGTTTTTACCCTCCGGCTCACACATTTTTGTCTCAGCACAGGAAGGATGGCTCCAGAGCAAACTAATTTATGCCGCAGCCAGATCGCTCGCTCACAACTTTAATGCCAGCAGCTCACAAAGTAGAATTTTTGCTCACAAGACTCCACAGCTTAGAGGAAGCATTGGTCCTCAGCCTTTCCTCTTCAAAGAATCAGGTTGTTAGATAAAGTAAAAGACCCTGGAGAGCTGCTGCCAGTCCATATAGATGACACTGACCTCAACAGACCAATGGCCTGACTCTGTACAAGGCAGCCTCCCGTGTCTCCTCTAAATGCAGCTTCCAGAGGTCGATTCGGGGGGAATCGCGGGGGATCGCC
>NW_015164684.1:713105-724095 GCF_001447785.1 Gekko japonicus
GCAGGGGGCGGGGCACACGACGAAGCCCTGACCCTTCTTCCGGCCGCCCCCTTCTTCCAGCCTCATTCTGTTGCAGAAGGAGGAAGAAGCAGGAGGGTAAGTTGGCGTCCTCCCCCTCTGCCTGGCCGAGGCCACTCCACGTGGCCTCCGCAAGGACTCCCAGCCCCATCCAGGAGCTTCCCCGAGGTAGCTGTGTTAGTCTGTTGCTGCAAAATAGTCCAAGAGTTCAAATAGCACCTTTAAGACTAACAAATAGCACCTTTAAGACTAACCTTTAAGACTAAGACTGAGTGGTGGGTGTGGCCTTATGACACACTTCCGGTGATGTCAGGGGGTGTGGCATATGCTAATGAGTTATGCTAATGAGTTCCCCTAGCTCTTTTTCTAGGAAACGACCCCTGGCAGCTTCATTCACGTTTCATTGATTTATTATTTCTTAAATATCTGAACAATGGGGCCAGCAACAGAAAGGGAAGATGTTTGCAGAAAAGTTCCCAAAAGTTTTAAAAAAGAAGTTGTTTAAAATACTCTCAAAATGGAGAAGCAAGGTGTGCACCTGAGTACCTATCACAACTGAAACAAGACCGCATTTGACATTGTGGATGTGCCTAGCAACTCCCTGTCACTTGGTGGGAGCGATATAGAGGAAAGGAAGTGGGGACCAGCAGGGGAGATGGAACTTCCCTTCCCATCATGAGCTTCTTGTTATGCATAAGGATAATAATTATTTTGCTATCAGGTCACAGCTGACTTAAGGTGACCCCATGGGGTTTTCAAGGCAAGAGATGTTCAGAGGTGGTCTGCCTCTGCATAGCAACCCTGGACTTCCTTGGTGGGCTCCCATCCAAATACTAGCCAGGACTGACTTTGCTTAGCTTCTGAGATCTGACAAGATCTTGCTAGCCTGGGCTATCCAGGTCAGGGCTATGAATAATATGTGTACTATAATTATGCTGTATGTGTAAATTTCATATAAATACATACCACACACACACACACACACACAACAAATGTATCTACAAAAGTAACAACAAGAAATGGAGAACGGAAACCCCTGACCAAAACAGAAACTACTAAAAAAAGAAATGAAACAGGGAGCATTTATCATGGAGAATTTGTGGCTATAAATTTCAAATAAATACAGAGTAAAATAGTCTATTGAAGACTGGGGTGATCGGTGTTAAGTACCTGGATGTAGAGGTATAGGGCAATCACAGATTGGCACACTTTGTGTGACCTTCTGGTAAAGTAGCCTTCTAAACCAAGCCCTCATCTTAGTTCCTGAGGTTGCTGGTTCAAGCCCCAGAGTCCTAGACACCCGTCTCTGTTCAGTGTTCCCTGCAATGAAAAACAGCACCACAGTCTTTATTTTGTAGCATATGGAATGTCCAATTGCACTATCAGATCTGGGACATGTGCAGAGGAAGGCAGGGAAAGGAAGAAGCATTGGTGAAAGTCCAAAGCTAGCAAGACCCTGTTTCTTTGTTACTCAGGCCAGTGTATAAATATGGGTTAGAGATCCTCACCAAGCTCATGTTGTTGTCACACAAGCTCTATTTGTTGCCTCTCAGCTTCATGGTTCTATTATTGTTTCTCATTTATTTTGTCCATTTTTGTACCACCCTTCCCCCAGGGAGCTCAATGTAGTATATGTATTTCTCCCTTCCTCCATTTTATCCTCGCACCAACAACCCTCTGAGGCAGATTAGGCTGAAAGAAAGTCACTGGTCCAAGGTCACCCAGCAAGCTTCATGGGGGAACGGGAACTCAAACCTAGCTCTCTCAGGCACCATTAACTACTACGCTGTACCAGTTGTGTGTTGGAAGAGAAGGACCTGGCACTGTCCTTTCCCCTCAGACTTCAGGAGGTCGCCACAGATTTACTCAGATAGACAGTCTGGGATGCACAGCATCCTTTCCTTCCTGTTATCTGATCCTATCACCGTTGAAGTAGAATGCTATCCTTAGGGACAAGTTTCCTTCCTTCTGGCTTGACACCTCTCTCACACACATACTTCCTCTCTCACACACAAAGAAGGAGCACGTTTCTCTCCATCTTTGAACAATGGATGCAGGAGTACTTCTCCCTGCATCCATAACCATCTTAGCTAGTCAGAATAGATTCTATCCCTATCTCTCATCTATACTGTCTAGTTCCATATAATAAAGAACTCTTATTAGCAATGTTCCCTCTAAGCTGTGGAGTCTTATGAGCAAAAATTCTACTTTGTGAGCTGCTGGCATTAAAGTTGTGAGTGAGCGATTTGGCTACTGCATAAATTATTTTGCTCTGGAGCCCTCCTTCCTGAGCTAAGAGAAAAATGTGTGAGCTGGAGGCTAAAAAACTGTGAGCTAGCTCACACTAACTCAGCTTAGAGGGAACATTGCTTATTAGTTTTAAATCTGACTACTGGTTCTATGTAACTTTGTGAGTCTGCTAGCACACTCAGTGGCTAAGCTTTTGCTGCCTGCGAATGCCTAATGCACTCTGCTACATTAATATAGCCCCTGTACCTTATATGCCTTAGCGATGCACTGTCTTATTCAGTAAGCCACAACTCAAACATTGATAGCACAGGGTCAGAAAGCTTGTTACATAAGTTCAGTGTGATTGCACAAAGCTTCAGCTTGTGCAATTCTCTGCTTGACCAGTGAGTGCAATAGAAATCCATTATTTGTTTAGTATCAAATAGACTGGCCTTTAAGGCTTCACTCAGTGGCATCACATAATAGGCTTATCGTCCATAAATATGTAACACAATATTCCTGAATCTATGCCTTTTCAAACAAAGCCAGTTTCTGCTTGGTCTTGCCGTTTGTTTCAGGTGATTTCCTCCCTTCTCTCCTTCCTTGTGAAATGCGCTCAGGTGATTTGATGTCTAGCTACTGGAACATATCCTGGCGGAATCTATGATACACTGATAGCAGCTTGCCAGGTATATCGAGAGATGCTGCTGGAAGGATGGAGGCTGTGCTTGGGCTTTTGGTTTGGCAGAGGGTGCGCCAGTTCTGATGGCTTCTCAACACCCCCAGCATTTGGAAGCAATCTGCTAACTCTTCTAAGCAAAGCAAGAGCTTCTTAGGGACCCCTAGAGAATAGGATGCCCTGGAGGAGGCCACTGGCGTTTAGGATGGCATTAAAAATCAATTGAAAGAAGCATGAAGTACATGCATAATAAATGGTGACATATTCTCTCACCATGTGTGGTATTCTCGTGGGTCTTAGTGCCACAAAATAATCCAGCAGTGGATTCACAGAGGATGCAAGCGGATCTTCAAAGCCAAGCATGCAACAATTCAGACCCCTGCTTATGGAATGTACGGCACCATTGAGCTTGAGCTGGCTGGCTGGCTCAGTCTAGCTTGATCTCATCAGATCTGGGAAGCTAAGCTGGGTTGGCCCTGATCAGTATCTAGATAGGAGACCACCATGGAAGTGGAAGGCAATGGCAAACCACTCCGAATGTCTCTTGCCTTGAAAGCCCTATGGGGTTGCTATAAATTGACTGTGAATTGACAGCATTTTCCACCACCAGTCGAGCCTGGAGAGCTGTACCATTCTAAGCCTGTTGGTGTCAATAGGCTTAAAAGGGTGTAACTCTGCTTCAGATGGCACTGTTAGTATCCAGAATGTGCAACAGGACAGTGCATACCGTTTGCCTCACCCTATCATGTAATTTCCCCCTCATTTTTAATGACTGAGCTGTGGGTTTAATTCAAAGAGCCGCATTGACTTCTTTGGCAGATTCTATCGGCAGTTGAACGACAGGTCCGGAACTGCCTCTGGTGAAGGCCCAAAGGCAGACAGCCTTGCATTTTTTGGCTTTTATTCGGTTATATTCAGCCATACTGAATGAGTGGCTGGAGGTGAGAGCTCTGCCCTGCCTTGGCTGGGGATGGCTCCTCTTGCAGCTCGGTTTAAACTGAGCTGCAAGAGGAGCCATCCCAGGATCAGCTGGGGCGACAGGAGCTGAGAGCTCCCCACCACATGCAGATCCTGGGGCCAGCCTCTTCTGCAGTGTGGTTTAAACAGCACTGAAGGAGAAGCCAAGCCAGCCCCAGGTCAGGCTGGCTTTAAAAAAAAAAGAAGCAGCAGTATTTTTCTTCTCAGATCTATTGGACCTGGAAAAAAAAAGGGATTTCCAAAAAATCTTGGGTCCAAATATCATACTGGTATTGGGATCCAGGATTTTTCAGAAATGCCAAAAAAATTTCAGGTCCAATAGACCTGAACCAAAAAAATACCAATTTTTCGCACACCCCTGGTTCGATTAACTTAAAAAATTGGGCAGAAGATACATACAATTTTAATACAAGTAAGTTAGAAGAGGCATTCCTTTATCCCTCAGACCGGAAACAATCTAGTACTCCTCCAGAGCTAGGAGCCAGCATCGGGAGAAGGCCTTGGCCTCTGTGTCCTGTTTGATGGCCCTCCAAAGCAACTGGTTGGCTGCTGTGTGAAGCAGGATGCCAGACTAGATGGACCACTGATGTAATCCAGCAAGGCTCTTCTTAACCTCTGAGAATGCCTCCTCTAAAAATAAAGCATACTACTTTTGTTTTAGAATGACCATGTTTATTCATAGGCAAATCTAATTGATTAATCAGTTTATCAACTGCAGTCATGATCAATCGACAAAGATCTCTTTAGCCAGTCTGTATTATCCAGGTCAGATTTCCACAGAATCCCCTTTTTTGCCAATCTTTCTGTCATGTCATTGGAAAGAAAGTCATGAAGAAACAATAGACCTTGATGTAATGTGAACTAAGTCCCAATCTTTTGCAAACATTCTGAGCCAGACTGAAGGGCGTTGTCAGTCACAATCTCTTTTTGGCATGCCATGCCTTGCAAATATAGATTTGCAGTGTTTGATTACTGATTTACTTGAGATGTCTTCGAGCAAACATACAGCCCTGGATTTGGAATCTTAATCAACCAGGAGAAGATAAACTTTTCCTTGAAATTCAAAAGGAATCAGTTTTTTTAACCTATCTTCTTTTTATCCCACTCTTCCTACACGAAGCTCCAAGCAGCAAGCATACCGTTCCCTTCCTGGATTTTATCAACGCAACAACCCTGTGATGTTATGTGAGAGATCTGTCGAAGATGGGCAAGTGGGCATCAACGTGGCAAATGGGGTTCAATGTGGCCAAGTGCAAAGTGATGCACATTGGAGCCAAAAATCCTAACTATAAATACACGTTGATGGGGTCTGAACTGGCAGAGACTGACCAAGAGAGAGATCTTGGATTCGTAGTAGATAACTCACTGAGAATGTCGAGACAATGTGTGACTGCAATAAAAATGGCCAATGCTATGCTAGGAATTATTAGGAAGGGTATTGAAAACAGATCAGCCAATATCATAATGCCCCTATATAAATCAATGGTGCGACCTCATTTGGAATACTGTGTACAGTTCTGGTCACCACACCTTAAAAAGAATATTATAGCTTTGGAAAAAGGGCAGAAAAGGGCAACTAGAATGATAAAAGGGTTGGAACACTTTCCCTATGAAGAAAGGTTAAAGCACTTGGGGCTCTTTATCTTGGAGAAACGATAGCTGAGGGGTGACATAATCGAGGTTTATAAGATTATGTGTGGGATAGAGCAAGTTGAGAAAGAAGTACTTTTCTCCCTTTCTCACAATACAAGAACTCGTGGGCACTCCATGAAATTGCTGAGCAGTTGGGTTAGAACAGATAAAAGGAAGTACTTCTTCACCCGAAGAGTGATTAACACATGGAATTCACTACCACAGGTGGTGGTGGCGGCTACAAGCATGGACGGCTTCAAGAGGGAATCAGATAAGCATATGGAGCAGAGGTCCATCGGTGGCTATTAGCCACAAGGTATAGATAGGAACTCTCAGTCTGGGGCAAGTGATGCTCTGTATTCTTGGTGCTTGGGGGGGCAACAGTGGGAGGGCTTCTAGTGTCCTAGCCCCACTGGTGGATCTCCTGATGGCACCTGGTGTTTTTGGCCACTGTGTGATACAGAGTGTTGGACTGTCTGGCCCATTGGCCTGATCCAACATTGGCTTCGCTTATGTTCTTATGACAGGTGGGAAACTGACGGGCCCAAGGCTATTCAATGACTGTCATGCCAGAGGGGAAATTTAAACCTGGCTACAGTCCAGCACACTGTAATGATCACACCACACTGGCTGAAGAAGTGAGCAGGAAAGATCATTCCCTGCCACAAATTTTGTTAGTCTTTGAGGTGCTACTGGACTCTTGCTCTGTTCTCCTACAACACTGGCTGGGTGTCTTCTTTAGGCATTATGATTCTGTCCCTTATTTCTTCTTTAAATTTGCAATAAGCAATAGCTGTCCTCCGACTTAAGAGTCTCTTCCTCCAACTGAGCCATCTCTTCCTCTAACGGAAGAGCTCATTGGAGGAAGGCTCCTTAGATGGGAGGAAGACTTCAAACTCGAGTCAAAGGTACAGTGTGGGTATAAACAGAAGAAAAAGAAGAGTTTGTTTTTATACCCCCTTTCCCTCTATCCCAAGGAATCTCAAAGTAGCTTACAATTGCCTTCCCTTCCTCTCCCCACAACAGGCACCTTGTGAGGGAGGTGAGGCTGAGAGAGGTCTCAGAGAACTGTGACTGGCCCAAGGCCATCCAGCAGGCGTCATGCAGAGGAGGCATGAGGAATCAAACCCGGTTCTTCAGATTAGAGTCTGCAGCTTTTAACAGCTGCACCACTCTGCTTATAGATGAATGAATATTTCATTAGATTTCTTGACCGCCCTTCCTCACTTATGTGGGGCTCAGGGCGGTTTACAACAAGATAACGCAATATATTATAATACCAATAAAATTCAGTATTAAAAGCATCCAGTGTAAATATTTGAAAACATTTTAAGAACAAATGAACAAACTTTGCTCAATGGAGTGGTGAGATAGGGGGTAGGATCGATGCCATTGTCTTGAACGTCTTCTGTCTGGCTGTCCCAGCAAAAGTAGTATTTTTTCCCCCAGATACGTAAAATTCTGTCATTTGGTTTCTGAGAAGGGCAAATAAGGTGGGGTGAGATAAACAGAGACATCAGTTTTCTTGCCGCTCCCTCCTTCTCTTTGTTTCTTGAATGCTCTAGTTAGAGCATTGGGCAAGTGTCAACATTTTGCATGGTCTCTGGTTGGCCAGCAGTTGCTGTTTGTGCAGAATTAGTAGCAGGGGTCATTTCGTAGAAAAAGAGGTGCAGGAGCTCATTAGCATAACTCCTTAGCATAACTCATTTGCATATGCCACACCCCCTGACATCACTGGAAGTGTGTCAGAAGGCAACACCCACCGCTCAGGCTCAACTGGACTATTTTGGATTGCTAGCTATTGGGGGGGGGGGATGACATGCAGATCTGTCCTTGCAGAGGAGGGAGAGCTTGTACCTGAATAAAACTTGGTTTTAAAGGTGCCACTGGACTGTTTTGGACCGGGGGGGGGGGGCGGGAGCCTGCAAATTACTAGGGGGGGCCCTTCCGAAACTTACTTGGCTGCTTCTTTCTCTGACTGAGGGCTGCTGGGAGCAGGGGGTGGGGCTTGTTGCATTTGCCCACCCCCTGGGCTCTTTACTGCTGGAGCTCTGCTCCTGTGCGCTCCTGCAGGAAATGACCCCTGGTTAGTAGTCACCTTTCAGATCCTGCTGGTGTATTATACAAAGGGCATTCTGAAATTCATTCTAATGGTTAGTGGTGTATTCCCACGGACATTTCTTTCCATTATTGAATTGGTGGGGGTTTAGTTTTTATTTGCTTCATTTATACCCCACCTTCTCCACAATGGAGACCCAAAGCAGCTTACATGATTCTCTACTCCTCCATTTTCCCCCTCACGTCAACCCTTTGAAGTAGGTGAGCCTGAGAGTATGTGACTGGCCCAAGGTCACCCAGCAGGCGTCCATGGCAAAATATGAATTTGAACCTGGGTCTCCCAGATTCTAGGCTGATACTCTAGCTACCACACCATACCGTGTTGTGCTACCTACTTTGTGTTGTGCTACCCACTGAAAACCAATGCCGTTGCACTTGCGGGGAAATGTATGAGTTGAGGAGCATCTACTGCAGTTCAGCTGACTTCAGTGCCCAGGAAGATGGTGCATGAACTGTGCCTGAATGGTGGCTTTTGCTCTGGACAATCTTGACCAAAAGCATTAATGACTGGACAAGAGGAAGAAGAAGAAGAAGAGATTGGATTTATACCCCGCCCTTCACTTGGAGTCTTAGAGCGGCTTACAAACTCCTTTCCCTTCCCCTCCCCACAACAGACACCCTGTGAGGTGGGTGGGGCTGAGAGAACTCTGACAGCAACTGCTCTTTTTCAAGGACAGCTGTGCCAGAGCTTGTGAGTGACCCAAGGTCACATCAGCAGGTGCGAGTGGAGGAGTGGGGAATCAAACCCGGTTCTCCCAGATTAGAGTCCGCACACTTAACCACTACACCAAACTGGCCTTTTTCTTTATTGCATCTTACGACTCTTTCAAGTGGGACAGGAAGAAACAAAATAAGTCATGAAGTTAGTGGGGTGTTTTTTTTTTTAGTTATAGCAAAAGCTTGAAATAGTGCTGCCAGGTCTGGGTTAGGAAATACCAACAGATTTTGGGGGTTGAGCCTGTGGAGGGTGGGTTTTGGGGAAGGGAGGAACTTCAGTTGGATATAATACCATAGAGTCTACCTTTCAACATGGCCATTCTCTATTGCCTGGAGATCAGTTGTAATTCCAGGAGATCTCCAGCCATGACATGAGGGTTGGCACCCCTAGCTTGAAAGGGGACAAACTCTTGCCTTTCCCCCATAAGAAGAAGCATGAGCTGTTTCCTCATCTATCGTTCCAATGTATTGTTCACTGTTGTGGGATTCCCTGCCAGTCACAGTCCTTTTTCCATTTCATCTGATGCTTAGACTAGCCCATAGCTGCTCATGGGAAGGAGTCAAAAGACCTTTGATTGATAGATGGTTCCTCACTGCAAACTGAGACTGAACTTGCTGTGGCTGTCCAAGGGGCTATATCCATTTGCTCTGGACAGAAAAGCTTTTATGACTTTGGTGGCTGGGGGTATGCAGGCATGTCTCTATAGCCAGTGCAAACTGGTTTAAACTGTTGTGACTGTTTTTGCCAAAGGATTGTTACTTGGTTGGATCCCTGTCCACTAGAGGATTACATCGGGATTTCTAAGGAGGGGAAAAACTGACCACCTCAATCCATTGAAGTTTTGTAAGATATACATATCTCACCTGGGTAGAAAGATAAATAAGGATCTGCATTTGTTAATGAACCTCAGTGTAACAGGTATGGCTGATTACCTGAGCTCTCTCATACGAACATAAGAGAGAAGCCAATGTTGGATCAGGCCAATAGCCAATCCAGTCCAACACTCTGTCACAAAGTGGCCAAAAATACCAGGTGCCATCAGGAGGTCCACCAGTGGGGCCAGGACACTAGAAGCCCTCCCACTGTTGCCTCCCCCCCAAGCACGAAGAATACAGTGCATCACTTGCTCCAGACTGAGAGTTCCCATCTATACTTTGTGGCTAATAGCCACTGATGGACCTCTGCTCCATGTGTTTATCCAATTCCCTCTTGGAGCCATCCATGCTTGTAGCCGCCACCACCTCCTGTAGCACCACCACCTCTCTTTTTTTGCTGTCAAGTCAGAGCTGACCTATGGTAACCCTGAGGGGCTTTCAAAGCAAGAGAAATTCAGAGGTAGTTTGCCATTGCTTGCCTCTGTGTCACAAGCCTGGTATTCCTTGGTGGTTTCCCATCTAAGTACCAGGCAAGGTCCACCCTGCTTAACTTCCAAGATCCAACGAGACTGAGCGAGCCTGCACACCTGAGCTTAGGTATATCTATAGAAAGGCCTGTTTGACTAGGATTTTTAGATGTGTCAGCTCTCTTAGCCTGTCTTGTCTATTTTTGTCTCTCCATAAAAGAAAAAAAACCTGGTTTCATGAGAGGACGGGGTGGGGGGGGGAAGCATGTCTTGATCTGTTGACTGCCACCCCTTTCCTCCTTTTCTTTCAACTTTCCCATCCCTCGGGCTTTATTTGAGGGTGGTTTGTATTAATGAATGTGCAGCGGGAGAGAGGAAATTTGAGGATCCACAGGCCTGGCTGGAAGGAACAGGGCACGAAACAAGAAAACCATAATTTCTTAGGTGCCTGCAAGCTTTTCCGTTAATGTCCCCTCTGCACACACCTCGTGACATTTCCTTGGCTTGTCTCCTGCTCCTTCCCCACTCCCTAATTCCTGGGAACACGGCTGTGGAAGGATAAAAATATGCCTCCTGCCTGAAGGTAGGAAGGGAGAGGCTTAGCAAGCCTGAATTTGTTTACCTGCATTTGGCATCTTTATCTCACCTTTAAAAAACACACACACAAAAACTTAACCACCCAGCCACCGTTCTCATTGTAAACTCGTCACTGCAGTAGGTCTGTAAAATCTCTTTGTAAATCGGCTCAAGCCTTTTCAGTCCAACTTGGTGTTTCTCTGTTGCTCTTTGCATCCTTGTATCCAGAGGGCCCACTTCAAATATATCAGGCATTGGTAGGGTTAGTAAGGAAACCCTTCTGTGAACTTGAAGTAATACAATCATTGTCATTTCATTCAACGTTGGACAAAGAATAGAAGACACACCACTGTTATATACGGTCAGAGGTCATTTCGGGGGGGATCGCAGGGGATCGCAGTTCCCCCGGGTGAGGTACAGGGGGCGGGGCACATGATGAAGCCCCGCCCCCTGCTTCCGGCCGCCCCGCTTCCGGCCCTCATTCAGCCAGGAGGAGGCAGGAGAAGAGGGAGGGTAAGTTGCTTCCTCCCTGCCTCTCCCCACCCCTGCCTGCCTGGGGCCAGGGAGGGCCTTCGCGGGGCTTCCTTGCACTCCCGCCGGCCTTGCAGGTCCACCGCCGGGCCCCTCATGGGGCTCGGCAGTGGAGCTGCAAGGCCGGCGGGGGGGGGCCAAACCGCGGGGGGCGGGGGGTGTGGGGCTC
>NW_015164684.1:724392-743223 GCF_001447785.1 Gekko japonicus
GGCCTTGCAGGTCCACCGCTGGGCCCCTCATGGGGCTCGGCAGTGCAGCTGCAAGGCCGGCGGGGGCGGCCAAGACCGTTGGGGGCGGGGTGTGTGGCCTTATGACACACTTCCGGTGATGTCAGGGGGTGTGGCCTTATGATACACTTCCGGTGATGTCAGGGGGTGTGGCATATGCTAATGAGTTATGCTAATGAGTCCCCTAGCTCTTTTTCTACGAAACGACCCCTGTATACGGTCCTGTTCAGATGAAGCTTTCTCGAAACGACTTGACAATCCAGAGAACTTCGTCAATTACAATTGTGATTTAGACCCGCTTGCACTTTGTATATGTATTTCGTTTACATGGTTGATACTGCATTACAAATATATATTGTAGATGTTCTCTAGCACATGATTACAGCTTCCTGGCATCTTATACGTTGGATTGTCTGAGCTGTGGTTCTCGATTTATGCATGCAGGAAATGGAAGAATGGTATTTGTCATGCAAATGAGCCTTCTGTACAATGGCCGTTTTACGTTTGCGTTACAAACAGACTGAAGCGAGGACTGCTGTATGCCTAATGAATGAGGCTGGAATAAAAATGGTTGGGGGCAGATTCATGGTTAAGAGTGTTGAACTAGGATCTGGAAGACCCGGGTTCGAATCCCCACATGTGCCATGGAAGCTCCCTGGGTGACCTTGGGCCAGTCGCACTCTCTCAGCCTAACTTACCTTACAGGGTTGTTGTGAGGCTAAAATGGAGGAGAGGAGAAGCTGCTTTGGGTCCATATTGGGGAGAAAAGTGGGGTATACGTTAAATAAATAAATAAATAAATAAACAAAAGTCCGTTCTGATCACAATACCATGGAGAGGGAGAGATAACCACTTTTGAGAGTAGGTGGAGGATACGGAATTCTCATTGTTCCAGGCTTAAGAATATAAGAAGAGACATGCTGGATCAGACCAGGGGTCTATCTAGTCTAGAATCCTGTCTCACACAGTGGCCACCTAGTTCATCTGGACAGCCAACAATGGGGCATGGAGGCCGAGTCCTTCCCCTGATGTCGCTTATGTTCCTTTTGTGGCAGTCAGGGTACCCAGAACCAGTTCATTGTCTGAGGAGTGCCAACCTGGTGGAGGGGAGCAATGTGTGTGTGTGTGTGACAGCAAGCATGAAGTTCCTCTTGTGTCAATGTCTCATCAGATCCACCCAAGTCAGCTGCACAAAAAGACGCATGATGCGCAGCCCAACTTGGATCCTGCAGGGGCATGAGAGGAGAGGAGACCCACGTCTTCTCTCAAGTCAGCCTTGCCTTGGATTTAATCGAGCCTTCCTCTGTAGTCCATCTCGGATCCTGCAGGGGTTCCCTGAGAGGAGAGCACAGGGTGGTTCGGGAGCTTTGAGCCAGCCCTCTGCAACTGAGCCTGCTAGAAGGAAAGCTGTCAAGTTGAGCTTTGGGAAGGACTGGGCTGGGCTGCCAACCCTGGCTTGGGAAATTCCTGGAAGTTTGGGGGCGGTGCCTGGGAGGGCAGAGTTTGGGGAAGTAGCTTAGTGGCAATGTGATGTCATTCTAGGACTTGGTGTTGCTCCTAGACTCTGCAGTATCCCATAAAGTCCACCCTTCCAAGCTGCTGTTTCATCCAGAGGAGCTGATCTCCGCATTCCGGAGATCAGTTGCTGTCCTGGGAGACCTCCAGGACCCACCTGGAAGTTGGTAACCTTAAGGATGCGGCAGGTGCAGGATGGACTTAGAATCCTTCACTTGTGTATCCCTTTCTTCTTAAAATCAGACCCCCCTCATTTCCTGCTGTAGATTCCCATGTGCAGATGTGGTCTGCTGCTATTATGTACAGTTAGGCCTTGAAAATGCTCTTAGTTGGCTGCGGAACTTTCAGATGTGCCACCTACACTGGCCTTGCTTGTCCAACCTATAATTTGCCCATGTCTTCTACTTGATGGAGTTCATTAACCTCGGATTTGATGTTGTTCACAATTTTGGGAAGCGGCCCATCGGTTTCCATACTGTTTTCCAAAGATCAAGCGTGCTTTTGTTTTTCTGAGCATTCCTCCTGTCTCTGCAGTTTTGGAATCTGTTATCTGAAACATGATTATATAGCACACTTTGGCAGCTGTGGAGGTGATAACAGAGGGAAGGCAGATTGTTCCCAGTGCTGAGCCTGCAGACACTGTTGCAAATACTTCCCCACCTCTTGGCAGCCTCCAGTTCCCTTTGAGGAGTTGGCTGAGCGCCTTCCTCTTGGAACCCAGCTGCATCCCAAACAATTGTCTGATATTGCTGAGCAGGTGTTGGCAAGACCACCAGATGTGGCAGGTGTGGGAGAGACCTAACAGCTGGCTGGTCAAGCGTTATACTCAGAAGTGGCACTCACACAAACATCCCTTCTGTATGGACAGAACCACCTGTATCAGTACACGTACTTGGTTGTCCCTGGGCATGGGTGCAAATACAGATGTGGGGTTTTTGTCCTTCCTTTGTAACGGCTAATTTCACACGCACTGATTTCAAAGTGCTTTAGCAGTCCTTTGCAGCTGGATTCTCTTGTGAGAAACAGGGAAACCTACTTGCTTAAGTGCATTGGAAGTGCATTATTAAACTTGTGTGAAACTAGTTTGCATATCCACTAGTTCCTGCCTGTGGATCACTCCTAAACATAGAAGGCAAAAAGCTCAAAGTGGCACGGGTATAAACCATTGTATAAATATTAAAAGTAATAAAAAGAACCCATCACAAGTTAGTTTTTCCATGACTTAAAATCTTGACTTTGTTTGCATTTTCCACTCATAACATTTTCACTCTCTCTTTTTTCTTTTCTTTTTTTTTTTTGTAAAGAAAGGACATCAGATTGGATCCCCTGGCTCCCTGCTGCTAAGTGGGAGTCTTTCTCTAACAAAAAAGAGCCATTGGATCTAAGCCATCGTTTCCTGTTATCGGCACATCCCTTTTGTTACTTCGGTCTAGCAGAACGTATCTTCTGGCTGCACTGGAAGATGTTTCCAGCCTTTAGTGGCTGGAAGTAGGGAGGCATGTAGGATAGAATAACTGGCAACTTCATAACCTCTGGAATGGTTCTGTCTGCAAGCTGAAAAGCAGACCCATAGATAAAATAAGGCTGGCAGCTGGATTGTTATGAAAGATCACATCTTCTTATGACAGAAAGGAAGACTCTGAAAAGGAAAGCATGATGTGGCATGGGAAAAGCGACTTCTTAACTAGTCTCTTGGACTCTGTGATAAACCCACAGTTGTACATGTGCCCAGACCAGTAAGGAACCAGCCTAATACCAACAAATGCCTTATGCAGTTTCCTATAGTTCCAGACAACATTATGAGATATTCATCTGCCCATGGTATGGACAGGCATTTGATTATATACTCATAGAACCGGGCAGTATCTTTTTTTTTGGGGGGGGGTGAGTATTTGTGTGTGTATGTGTGCCTGGAAGTCATGGTGACTTCTGGCAATCCCTAGCGGGGCTTGGACATTTTCAGAAAGAAGTGGCTTTATATAGCCTGCCTCTGTGTCCTGGTCTTGGTATTCCTTGGAGATCGCCCTTCCAAATACTTGATGGGGTCAGCCCTGCATAGCTTCCAAGATCTGACGAGATCGGGCTTGCCTGGGCTATCCAGGGCAGGGCAGGCAGTTTGGTTTTCTGGACAGCCTTGGACTGCACTCTCCTTCCTCTGCTGACATCAAAGCACGTTTCTTTTGGGGGAGTGCAGAAGCAGGGCCCCCGCAGTTCTCTTGGCTCTCAGGATGCTGGGCCTGGAGGCGACCAAGGGAGCTTCTATTAAAAAAAGAAAGTGAGAAGGGGAAAATAAATAGAGGAGAGGAGGAAAGTTCTGAAGGCATAGGTGGACCTTGAGGCTCTTCAGAGCTGGGATGACAGTATGTAACTCAGTAAAGCACTAACAATTGATGGCTCCATATGATATGAACAACAACAGGAGGGGCTGTGGTCCAGTGTTAGGGCCTCTGCTTTGGATACAGAAGGTCTCAAGTTCAATCCCTGGCATCTCCAGTTAAAAGGGTTATGTAGTAGATGATTCCTGCCAACCTAGCAGTTTGAAAGCAAGAAACTACAAATAGATAAATAGGTACCACTTAGGTGGGAAGGTAATAGCATTCCATGTACCTCAGTGTTTAGTCATGCTGGCCTATGACCATGGAAACATCTTTGGACAGCGCGGGCTCTTTGGCTTGGAAATGGAGATGAGCACTGCCCCCTAGAGTTGGATTCCACTAGCTTTCGAGCAAGGGAAACCTTTACCTTTACCTTTTAGTAGGTGATGGGAAAGACCTCTGAGAACCTAGAGAGCCACTGCCAGTTCAATGGACCATGGGTCTGATTCGGTAAAAGCCAGCTTAATGTCTGATGATGATGATAATGACTAGATGCTTGATGTGGAAACAACTGGGGTAACTGCTTAACAGAAGCAAAACCATGATTACAATGGAAGACAGCCCTTCAGAGGAAAAGGCTTTCTCTGCTGATTTTTTTTTAAATTTTTTTTTAATGGAACTGGCCTCATTGATGTGGGATGTCTGTCTCTGTTTATAAACTATTTACTGAAAGCTTATATAACAAATCTTGGAAAATTTTAGATTAGAAAGAAGCATCCAATTTTGTTTTGTGCAGGGTTGGGATTTTTATTTTTATTTTTGGTCTTTTCCCTCAATATGTGTTTGTTACTGCAGAGATGAATCCAAACCTGAAATGAAATCAAGCTTGAATATTTATCAACAGTTCTGAAAATCCATCTGTTTTCTTCAAAATCAGCTCGGAGCTATGGAATCACGGTGTGTGTGTGGGGGGGGAAATGACTGTAAATTAACATTTTCTTCTGAATTGCCTTGGACATGTTTTGAAAAAAAACAGCTGCTGGGGGAAAGAGAAACGGGAAGGGAGGGATGTTTCTGTGGGGATGACAGAAAAATATGTAAAATCCATCAGAAGTTTCCCCATAACGTTTCTGATTTTTGTATTGGGGCTTTGGGAATCATTAGATTTTGGCGTTAGCATGAACATTTTTTTGGTGTCCCACGAGCAACATTAAACACCCCCACAAATACTATTTTTATTATTTAGCTTTTAAAAGAGTCTTTAAAAAACATTTTAAAAACAACAAACACGAATACTCAACAGGGCTTGAAATAAATTTCCTGACATGGGATGGTGAAGTCCACCACGTATCAAATTGATTTAGAGGGGCCAAGACTGACATGGCAGGCAACAGACATCACCCAAGATGTTCCAAGTAACATCAGGAGGGTCTTGAAGAGGACTCGGGATTGGATGAGGCTAATGGGATGTCTCCTGACTCAGCCAGCAAAACCTACCCATACACAGAGAGCCTTGTGGCCTTATACAAGACCAGTTTCTGGGATATCTGGTGGGAGGTCGAAGTCTTAGAGTCTTCATAGGGCCAAGAGAGAGATGTGGCTGGAGCTGTGATCATGACCAGGGCTTTTTTTGTAGAAAAAAGCCCAGCAGGATCTCATTAGCATATTAGGCCACACCCATGACAACACAGCTCATTAGCATATTAGGCCACACCCCCGTGTTACCAGAAGTGTGGTCATCCAGCCACACCCACCTTTTGCTTCTTATTCTGTTTACCTTGTTTGTTGTCAAAACCCAGGGCTTTTTTTGGAGCAGGAACTCCTTTGCATGTTAGGCCACACACCCCTAATGTAGCCAATCCTAATGAGTTCCTGCTGTTCGGTGTGGCCTATTATGCTAATGAGTTCCTGCTGGGTGTGGCCAACTTGGGAGCCAGCCGGAACGCCGTTCCTGTGCGTTCCTGCCCAAAAATAGCCCTGATCATGACAAAAAGAAATAGTCCTCATAGGCAACATGCCTGTAAAGGGCTGAAAAGAGGGTATATATGAATATTTTGTTTGACATTTACCACACCAAGAAAATCCATTGAAAATGAGTTTTACCTGACAGGGCCAGTATCAGCTCTCACCATATATTCAAATAAACATTCATCATCTGCAACAGATGTGACTAAAATTACCTCATGGTTATTTGATTATCTCCAAAAGCACAGTGAAGAATTAGAGGGAAGAGTGCTTTGGTTCCTGCTAAAATATCAGCATCAGCCTGCCAATAGTTACCTCATCTGCATAAAGTGGCATTAGGGTTGCCAGATCCCTCCTGGCAACTGGTGGGGGATGGGGGACTTAACAATAGAAAGAAGAAGGCCCAGGCCATGTTGCTGGCATTACACAGGAAGTGACATCACCATGCCAGCAACTTCCAGGGAACACTCTGGTATTTGGGCAAAACCTCGGTGATAAAATTGGCTTCTAGAAGAAGAACAGGAGGAGGAGGAGGAGGAGGAGGAGATTGGATTTATACCCCACCCTTCACTACCCAAAGGAGTCTCAGAGCAGCTTACAAACACCTTCCCCTCCCCCTCCCCACAACAGACACCCTGTGAAATTGGTGGGGCTGAGAGGGCTCTGACAGAAACTGCTCTTTTTCAAGAACAGCTGTGTCAGAACTATGGCTTGCCCAAGGTCATCCAGCAGATGCAAGTGGAGGAGTGGGGAAATCAAACCCAGTTCTCCCAGATTAGAGTCCGTGCACTTAACCACTACACCAAACTAGCACCAAACCATAGAGTTTTTGCCGAAATACCAAAGTGTCACCCAGATGTCGCTGGCATGATGACCATTTCCGGTGTGACACCAGGAACATGACTTAGGTTTCTTCTTTCTACTGGGAAGTCCTCCCGCCAGCCAGCTGATTGATGGCTGGGAGCCAGGGCCTGGCAGTGGGGGACCACCATCTCCACCAGGGGGTCCGGCAACCCTAATCGGTATGGTTTACAAAACAGGACTGCAAAGTGCTTTTCCTTTCATCAGACTATTGATGACTGTATCTTAGGCCTTAATTATTAACAATGAAGACTCCCAGATGGGGGATTTTCAAGATAAATCTAGATAACTGTATTTAAGTGCCGATTCCTTCTACCTTAGATTTACTTCTTGAATACATTATTATTCCAAGATAAGTGGGCCTAGAGAGAGTTAATCCTTTCTAAGAAAGGTATGGCCTTGGACTTTCCTTAGGGTCGCCAACTTTGGATTGGAAAATACCTGGAGATTTTGAGGGTGGAGCCTGGTGGAAGAGGGGTTTGAGGAGGGGCAGGACCTTAATGACATATAATTCCATTGCGCTCACCCTCCAGAGCAGCTGTTTTCTCCAGAGGGACTGACCTCTGTTGCCTGGAGATGAGCTCTGATTCTGGGAGATCTCCAGGCCCTACCTGGAGGCTGGAAACCCTATATGGTATTCCTTTGTTCCCCACTCTTTACTAATGAAATAGGTGTCATAGCTCTATAAAAACCTGAAAATGTTTTAATACCCTGGCTTGTTGATTTGTTTTAGTTGTGAGTCACCTTAAACTGGTATCTGAAGAGGCAATGCACATATTTTCTAAAAAAATAGATAGATTGTCAAAAACCCTCTTACAGCATGAACACGTTATAGAAAACAACAGAACCCATAGTTTGTTGTGTGGTATCGTGGAGCTAACTCATGGGAACTTTGTCGCGTCCTTCCATTTTTTGATATGAAGAGATTGGCTCCTTGATACGGATAACCTTTGCTAATCTAACAGAAGACTCCATTAGTCCACAGAAGAACCAAAGGTTGTGTAATTTTTGTTGTTGCTGTTACTGGTGGTGGAAAGTGCCATCAAGTCACAACTGACTTATGGTAACACTGTTCTTTTGTTTTTTAAAATCCCCATAGGGATATTTTTTATTTTGCATATAGTACAAACTACAAAGAAATCAGGAGCTGCGGTGGCTCAAGTGGTTAAGACGCTGAACTGCAGGCTGTGGAAGGTCAGTAGTTCAGCAGTTCGAGACCCGGGTTCCGCATGATGGAGTGAGCTCCCATCTCTAGCTCCAGCTCCTGCCAACCTAGCAGTTCGAAAGCAAGAAATTGCAAGTAGATAAATAGGTACCACTTCGGTGGGAAGGTAACAGCGTTCCGTGCGCCTTGGTGTTTAGTCATGCCGGCCACATGACCACGGAAACGTCTTCGGACAGCGCTGGCTCTTCGGCTTTGAAACGGAGATGAGCACCGCAACCCTAGAGTCGGATTCGACTGGCTTTCGAGCAAGGGAACCTTTACCTTTACCTTACAAAGAAATATAGGGGAGGGACTACAACTAGTGATAAAGAAAAGCAAACCACACTAGACTAAAACCCCAAGAGAAGGAGATCTTTTCACTGTTAATAAATATGTTAGTACCATTAGTTTTATTATCACAATATACTTGTTGAGTTCTTGCTTATAACAATTCACTTGTATGTTATTTTGTTAGTTGTTATGAGATAAGTCTCTGATCATCTTCTTATTCTTTGCTTCAAAAGGCTGTTTCCCAAGTCCTTCTGCCTTTACTTCGGCTTTCTGTCTCTAAAATCGTATACCACTCTGGCAGGTCCTGCACCCTTTTCTGCCGCAGAATCCTCTTCCGTTCCCAAGGTAGCAGAGTCACTCGACTTCGATTCTCCCTCTTTAAACACATCATCTGTCCCCAGCTGACGTTTCAAAAATTCTTTAGCTTTAAAAGTGGAGTCTATCCTCTCCCTTCTATCATTGATCTTAAAGATGACACCTTCCGAAACTGCCCATCTGTACAATATTCCATTAGTTTGAAGAAAAGAAATTAAATCCTTGTAATTTTTCTTCTTTTGTCATATGGAATGTCCTTTAAAGTTTTACTGGTTACATTTCCCATTTTCAGTGGAGTTGCTGATGTTGCTTTTAAAATGGCATCTCTGGTTTGTCTTCTTGAAAACTTTACCACTATTTCTCCAGGTAGGCTATTTTTTAATATAGTTGGAGCAAGCTCTATAGGCTGTCTCCATTTCGTTTACCAGTTCATCCGCTGTTAAGTCTACTACTGGAGTGATGATCTCACTGAGCACCCTCTTCAAGTCTTCCCGATCCGTTTCAGGACCCCCCTGAAACTTGAGAATCATGTTAGCTTTTTCCATCTGAAGCTGTATAACTCGATTCTCTTGGCAATTCTGCTTCAGTTTCACCTCTCCCATCCTTTTCTTCAACTTCTTATTTGTGGTGTCAATTTCTTTAATTTTCTCGTTTGCCTGCTCCACTTTTTTCTCCGTCTCGTTCAGCTGAAGCTGCTGTGCCGCAAAGTTTTTATTCATCACAGTCAATTGCTGGTTAATACCATCGAGTTGTTCCATCACCGGCTTGAGCATATCTGCCAGGAGTTTGAGGACATCTGCTCCCTCTTCCGGTCTCTGACTCTGCCTGCCCAGCTTCGTTTTAAACTTTCTCTGCTGGGCTGCCATCTTTCCCGTTTTGTTTACAGTTTCTGCTGCTTCCCCACAACTCGGAAAACTCACCAAACGACTTCGCAATTCAGATAAGTCTCTCAAAACACTTTCGGTTTACTTCCTCCCCTTTCCCCCTTCGTGTCTTAACCGCTCATTCGCAAAAGAGGCATCCCTCTTTGCAATCTCTGTTTCCAATTGCGCGCGGGGGGGGGAATAGCTTTTCAAACTACTCCGTTTTTATTCAGAACTCACGTTAATTGTTGGCCAGTTTATCTGACCACGCTCGGTTTTACGCCATTCCACTCGATCTCCGGCGCTTGTCCCAGTCAGTCCAGCTTATGCCTGAAGGCCACTCAGTGACTGGACCGTTGGGGTGGAGGAAAGCTTCAATTCTCCAGCATTACACCATCGAAGAGGCTACCCCTCAAAAGCCCCCTGGCCTAGAGCCTATTGCAAAGGCTCCGCGGGGGTGTCACTTGAGGTGGCACCCCTCCAGGCTGCTGGTGTGCGATTTGCCCTCCTCCGTTGTGAGGAGAGCATCTGCCATCGCTGTTCCATTGACCGAAAGTCCAACACTGTAAGGTTTTCAAAGGCGAGAGATATTCAGAGCTGGTTTATCATTGTTTTCCTCCACATAATGACCCTGGTATTCCTTGGAGGTATCCCAGCCAGATACTGAAGCTGAAGCTCAAATACTTTGGCTGCCAAATGAGAAGGGAGCACTCACTGGAGAAGACCCTGATGCTGGGAAAGATTGAAGGTTAAAGAAGACAGGAACCGCAAAGGATGAGATGGTTAGACAATGCTATTGATGCAAATTAAGCAAACTCTGGAGCAGTGTTCCCTCTAAGCTGAGTTAGTGTGAGCTAGCTCACAGTTTTTTAGCCTCTGGCTCACACGTTTTTGTCTTAGCTCAGGAAGGATGGCTCCAGAGCAAACTAAGTTATTCAGTAACCAAATCACCTTCTCACAACTTTAATGTCAGAAGCTCACAAAGTAGAATTTTTGCTCACAGGACTCCACAGCTTAGAGGGAGCATTGCTCTGGAGGATGACAGAGGACAGGAGGGCCTGGCGTGATGTGGTCCATGGGGTCGCTAAGAGTTGGACTCGACTCTGCGACTAAACAACACCAGCAACAACATCCAGCCAACTACTAGCCGGGGCCTACCTTGCTTAGTTTCTGAGATCTGATGAGATCAGGTTATTCTGGGCTATCTAGGCCAGAGCTGCTGTTATTAGGACCAGCCAAATTACCACGGACCCTATTTGTGAACTTTTGGCTGGTCCTAATCAGAAGTATTTGTGATTTGTGTTTCTGATCCGTTTGGTAGGACAAGATGTTCCACACTACATGTTGTGCAGGGGCAGCTCTCTCTTCAGATGTATCCAGTGGCCATCTGTGCCACATGCAGCACGGCACTTTACACTCTGAGCAATCTCTCTGTTCCTTGGCCATTCTTGTATGAATTCCCAGCATGGACAAAGACAGCTAAGATTTCTCTTGCTGTGTCACTGCTCTAGGCAACTCCTCCATCAATCCATCCTCTGACTTCTATGGTTGTCCTTATCGGGGTGCCTGAGGATTGATTGCACGTATCTTTCATCTCCTCTAATGGGAGTTATGTGCGTAAGTCCCTTTAATCAACACAAGGCTATCAATATCGCCTGTAATTTGGACCTGCTGGATGTTCTTGTTTATACTCAGCGTCATCTGAGATATCGATCTTCTGTGGTTTACCCTTTAAAGACTAATACTTTTTTAAAAAAAAGAAAGAAAAGAAAATGGAGAAGTTATAAAAACCTGCTGAAGAATAATGCTACTTAACTTCCTCTTTTATAGCAATAGCCACAGATAAGTTGACTGCTGTTGTAAGCTTCCAGGGGACCATAAATCTGATTTTTCCTAAGAGCAATGTATTAATTTTGACAGTCCCATGGAAAATGCACAAGGCAATTGTATTGGTTGTGGCGTTAATAAATGGATCACTTACCATCACCAGAGATGATAGTTGTGGAACAACCAGTGACAAACTGCAGGCTGGAAAATCCGAGATACACGGAAGAGTTGCAGGTTTGAGAGAGATTTGATTTTTTAAACAGCAATCTACAGAGTGTAACATCCAGTAAGCAATGTCAAGATGCGTAGCCAACAACTTAAAAATGCACTCCAGGGTTGTGCACAACCTTCCTGGTTGTGCTAGGGATAGAATCCTTATTTAGTACAAAAATAACATTAAGACTTACCTTGCATACACATATGGGTGGATATTGTGCTATTATAATCAATCACCTCCTGCATTTTCCCAGAGCAGATCTGAAACGGTATATTATTAGAGTTATGCCAAAACGCCAAAGCTGCATCATAGCGTTAATCTACCAGATGTACCAACTCTATCTTTGCTCCTCGTGCCTAGTAGACAGAGGTCCTTTCCACATTTGCCTGCCACTCCAGATTCTCTCAGAGTTCGAGTCGAGGCAATTTAAGTCCATGGCAAAACAGCATCCAATAACCCAGGCTGAAACCCGGCTGACCACTGAAGCGATGCAATGCAATGCAGAATGGGGGGAAAGCCTGGAATAAAAAGAAGGAAGGTTGGACTCGATTTTAGTGGAGAATGGGGGGGGGGGGACTGGATTAAAAAGAAGGTTGAATTTGATTTTAGTGCAGAATTGCTTGGAGGAGACCGTGGTGAACATGGATTAAAAGGAGAGTGCAGAAAGAGCCTTACCTTTGTCATACAAGCCATGGTTTTAATTTAACAGCCACAGTTTAGGTCTGAATGGAGCCTGATGGTGTGTCGCAGCTGCTAGCGACAGTAACTTAACTACTATTTTGGAAACAGTAACTTAGAACCCAGCCCTCTGGAATATTAACTTTGCATGGATAGCCTAGGCTAGTCTGATCACAGAAGCTAACTAGGATCAGCCCTGGTTGGTATTTGGATGGGAGACCGCCAAGGAAGCCCAGGGTCACTATGCAGAGGCAGGCAATGGCCAACCTCCTCTGAATGTCTCTTGCCTTAACAGACAAAAAGAGGAAAGTGATGGGAAGTTATTGCTTGGGTTCTGCAGAGAATCTATGCTGATGGAACAGATTTTCGTCACTGGCATAAGACTTCATCTCCACCCCTTCCTGCTGCAAAATGCCCCCCCCCCAATTGCTGCTCCTGGGGGACAAAGGACCACCCCTAGATCAGCATGTGGGAGGAGTCAGAGAGGTCTGTCATTGTAGGAGGAGAGAATCACACGCTTTGCCCCTTCTATTAGCGGAAATTGTTCACTGGATCCAACCTGTAATCAAATATTCCAGCTGGATTTGTTATAAGTCCAGTGCAACAACAACAACAGACCACCCCTAGATCAGCATGTGGGAGGAGTCAGAGAGGTCTGTCATTGTAGGAGGAGAGAATCACACGCTTTGCCCCTTCTATTAGCGGAAATTGTTCACTGGATCCAACCTGTAATCAAATATTCCAGCTGGATTTGTTATGAGTCCAGTGCAACAACAACAAAAAACTGTAGTGGCGAGACAACGTCTCTGTCTAGCCCACTGCTGTTCTATGTTCCCATTTCAATCAAAAATTGTGTTGAAAGTGTAATCCAATAATATCTATAAAAAACGCTGGCTGGAGGATTACATTGATTCATCCTCCTCTGTCTTTTTGTCTGACTCTATGAACCTCCAGGGTAGTATAGAACTTTACACCAGCTCAGCCTTGGACCTACTTGAGCATGTTTGTACAAAACTTGCACGGATCTGAGGAACTCAAGGTCATGGGAGCAACTCCTGTTTTGCCTGTGGACAGAGCAGCAAAGCTGGGCTTAGTGGTACTCCTTGTAGGGAACCCAAGTAGAATCTTTTTCGTGTTGTGAAGGCAGTATGCCACCTTTCAGTGGATGTCCTGCCAGAACTAAAAGGCTTCTGGCCATAAGGTGAGACTGTTCGGCTTTCACTAAGGTCCTGAAGCCAACTGAAGAACATGGCTCTAATGTCAGTGGAGTGAGTCAGATAATTAACATTTCACATTTCTCTTGTTTTAAGGCTGACATCTTATTGGCTGATGGCTTTGTTGTTCTCCAGTCTTTGGTTCCCCAGCCCAGGCATCCCAAAATTTATGTTCTTTTTCAGAAGTTCTGTGTATTCCCACTTAGGGGACAGAACATGCTTGAGCAGATGATAGGGGGGAACCATCTAGAACATTCTGGAAGATTTGAGGTGTTCCTAGCTCCCCTGTGTAACAGCATTCCATACAAGGGGAGAGAACTTAACCTCATTCTGCTGTGTTCCTTTCTGACCACTCAGAGACCTTCAGCAAGAAGAGGTCCTTCTCTACCTCCAGAGCTGTGTGCAAATGTTAGTGGTTTTGCAATCATTTTCAATATTCTCCTCCTATGGGAGATTTTTCTAAAAATAATCTTTGGTGTTTTTTTTTTAAAAATGGTTTTTTCATCAAGTATTTTAGGACATATTCAACGACCATTTACCCCATGGTGAGTAAAGCCCGTTTCCAAAAGGGTTTCAACTGTGATAAGGAAAGATCTCCACAGTATGAGCCACATGTGTCTAGGCAAAGGCTAGGAGGTTTTGGAGACTATTAAGCATTGCCCAAGCCCTGACCTGGATAACCCAGGCTAACCTGATATTGTCTGAAGTTAAGCAGGGTTGGCCCTAGCTAGTATTTGGATGGAAGACCTCCAAGGAATACCAGAATCATGACATAGAGGTAGGCAATACTCCCTCCAAGCTGTGGAGTCCTGTGAGCAAAAATTCTACTTTGTGAGCTACTGGCATTAAAGTTGAGAGCAAGCGGTCTGGCTACTGCATAAATTAGTTGGCTCTGGAGCCATCCTTTTTGAGCTAAGATAAAAATGTGTGAGCTGGAGGCTAAAAAAACTGTGGGCTAGCTCACACTAACTCAGCTTAGAGGGAACACTGGAGGTAGGCAATGGCAAACCACCTCTGAATGTCTCTTGAGAACCCTACAGAGTCTCCCTAAGTCAGCTGTGACTCGACAACACTTCTGACCACCAAGCATTGCCCATACCTTACCAAACAAGTTCCTTAGTTACCAGATCAGTTCCTCCAGGCCATGACAGAAAAGGACTTTCCAGGCCCAGATGTTATGTCTCAGAGAGGTCACACAACTTCTGTATCTCCAGCCAGTGCTTCTGCTTTCTGAGTTCTTCCATCTCTGCAATGTGACCCTGTTCTAAATATGCTTCAAGGACACTTTGCTGTCTCTTGACGGGAAGCTGTGGTGCATGAATTTTTAGTCCTAGTGGTGTTCTACAAGGCTGCTTATCGTTGGGCTGTTCCAAGTGGCTTCAGAGAAAAGGAGTTCTAGCAGTTTTGGCTCTTCTCTTCCCACTGTTCCTCCCAGTGCTCCTGGGAGCTGAAGGTAACCCCTGCTCCTTTAAAATACCTGGTCCCACTCTCTCATGCCCATCATGCTATTCCTTGTGAATAGTCCTCGTCTCATGAAGATACCTGTGTAGAATGGTGGTTAGAGTGCTGGACTAGGAACTGTGAAAAAGAAGTTCAAATCCCATGAGGCTTGAATCTCATGAGATTACTTTGGTTCAGTCACAGTCACTCATCTTAACCTATTTTACAGTGTGATTGTGAGAATAGAGTAAGAGAGACCTGTGTATGCCATCTTGAGCACTTTGGAGTAAAGGTGGGATAAAAATGAATCTAAGAAGATCTCTCCTGAACCGGACCAGGGGGTCTGTCTAGTCCAGGATCCTCTTTCATGCAACAGCCAACCAGGTACCTTGGAGAGCCAGCAAACAGGTCATGGAGGCCAAGGCCTTCCCCTGATTTTGCTGCTCAGCACAGGTAATCAGAGGTCTGCTGCCTCTGAATGTGGGGTTCCCTTTAGTCAGCCTGGCTAGTAGCCACTGATGGGACTATTCACCATTAATCTGTCTAATTTCCCTTCTAAGCACATCTATGCTTGCGGCCATAACTATGTCCACTGGCAAAGGATCCCTCAATTTAATTACTCGTTGGCTGACAAAGTACTTGTGAGCCACCTTGAACCATGAATAAAGGTGGGATATAAATGTTTTAATAAGGAAATTAAAAAATGCTTCCTTTTTCTGTCAAGAATTTATTGCCCATTATCTTTCTTGGGTACCCCTAAATTCTAGCATTATGAGAGAGGGGGAGAAAGCTCGACCTCTCTGCTTTCTCCACCCTGTGCATAATCTTGTAACCTCTAAACGTGATAGATAAATAATAACTTTTGGTCATTTGGCCAACGGGCTAATGCATTGCTCCCTGTTGACACAAGCCACTCAGACTAGAGCATGCTCCAGATGTTTCAGCAACCCACTAATCCTCCCCACTGTGCAAAACCCACCATGTGCATTACAGGATACTGCAGCTGTCCCAACATCTGGCCACTGCCTCCCCTCTTGTTTTGCAGCAGCTCCTATTCTCTCTGGCTAGGAAGAAAGCAATCCCCTCTCATCTCCTTGCAAAGGGCACCAGGTGTCCTTACATGCATATGTAAGCTGCCCTTAGCCTACCTCGGCGGGGAGGGTGGAGTATAAATTGAATGAATGAATAAATAAATAAATAAAAATAAATATTACAACTGAAGATTTTTTTCTCATATATTTTTATTATTTTTAAGGAAAAACAGTAGGGATACAGAAAAGAAAAGGGGAAGAAACAAAAAGCGTTATACAACACAATTGCATTTGTCAAGGACAATCGTGTATTACAAAATGTATAAAACATAAAATAATTTCCTTTACATCCCCTTCATTATAATTTGAAAACTTTTGTCTATCAGATACAGCAGTTCTTGCTTCTGTTGGGGTATGATTATATTCAACATTCTAGGTTTCAGACTTCATCTACATATTTGTTAAAAGCTTCAACAGATAAGTAATGTATCTAGGTGCAAATGAAGGTCTACTATATATCTCATAACAAGACAATAGCAGGTATCACTACTCAGAATCCACTTCAAAAAGATATTCTCCCCAAAGTCCAGTTCCCTACACTCGTTTGTATTTGAGATATTACATTTAAAACAAGATAAGAATTCTACTTCTGTTTCATTATCATTCATTTGTATATAATGATTTAGATTGCTACTGATTCTAAATTTGTCTCCTACTAACTAAGAACATAAGAACATAAGAGATGCCAATGTTGGATCAGGCCAAAGGCCCATCCAGTCCAACACTCTGTATCCCACAGTGGCCAGAAATACCAGTGCCATCAGGAGGTCCACCAGTGGGGCCAGGACATTAGAAGCCCTCCCACTGTTGACCCCCCCCAAGCACTAAGGGAGCTGCGGTGGCTCAAGTGGTTAAGACGCTGAACTGCAGACTGTGGAACGTCAGTAGTTCAGCAGTTCGAGACCCAGGTGCCGCATGACGGAGTGAGCTCCCATCTCTAGTTCCAGCTCCTGCCAACCTAGCAGTTTGAAAGCAAGAAATTGCAAGTAGATAAATAGGTACCACTTTGGTGGGAAGGTAACAGCGTTCCGTGCACTTTGGTGTTTAGTCATGCCGGCCACATGACCACAGAAATGTCTTTGGACAGCGCTGGCTCTTCGGCTTTGAAATGGAGATGAGCACTGCAACCCTAGAGTCGGATTCGACTGGCTTTCGAGCAAGGGAACCTTTACCTTCTTAACATAGTACACATAATATACCCTCCATCTCTCCTCAGATTTTGTAATTGACTTGTTTTTCAAATAGGTTGTTAATTTTCCCATTACTGCATATTCAGCAAGTTTATTTTCCCATTCTTTTAAACATCTAGTTTCCACTTTGCTGCATAAATAGCTGTAGCCACTGTCACCATGTATTTGAATATCTCTTCGAAACTTTTTTGGTAATTTGTTAGACAGAAAAAGGTTCCATCTATGTCTTGACATTTCTAGCATTTTCCTTTGTAGGCTTTATCTACTTTCTCAATGTCCTTTGGAGTTATATACCATCTAAAATACATTTTAAACTAATTTTCTCTTAATGTCTGTCTGGCTGTAAATTTGATATCTTCCCCCCCTAATTGTCCCCATTGGTGTGATGTGGTCCATGGGGTCGCGAAGAGTCAGACTCGACTGTACGACTGAACAACAACAAAAACAAAATAACAGGTAAAAGAACAACAAAATTATTTATTTATTTATTAATTTATTTATTATCAAACTTATACCCCACCCTCCCCGCAAGCAGGCTGAGGGCGGCTTCCACACATAGTTATACACATAAATACAGATTAAAATCATACAATTATTTAAAAATGCAACAATAAAACCAACAATATAAAGAACTGACGATAATTAAGATTAATCAAGATGGTACATTATCAAAAGGATTTCCACTGCCCAGATGTTTTCAAATGATCTTCTGCTCGTGATCAGCTCAATGTTAAAAACCCCGGGCTGGGTTCTGCAGCAGCGGTGGCCCCTAATTGAATGCCTAGCAGAAGAGCTCCGTCTTGCAGGCCCTGCGGAACTGTGAAAGGTCCCGCAGGGCCCTGATCTCCTCTGGGAGCTTGTTCCACCAGGTAGGGGCCGCCACCGAAAAAGCCCTAGCCCTGGTAGTGGCCAACCTGGCCTCCCTCGGACCAGGGAACGTCAGCCAGTTTTGAGACCCAGACTGTAGTGCTCTCAGGGGTATATGCGGGGAAAGGCAGTCCCGTAGGTATGTTGGATCCCAGCCATATTATAGAGTGAAATAATATCTCAAATTATACACAAGAATCTAAAAAAAATTAATTCTGAAATTCTGAGAGTTAATAATATTTAAAAGTTAATATTAAGATCAAAGGTTAAAAATAGTCAATTTCTTAATCTATCAATAATTGTGTAAGTTTTCATCAAGGTCTGCTTATTCTCATTTACTGTTCTTTGTCTTGTATTTTTAACCCTCAGTTGAAGATTTTTAGATGTCAAGAAAAAGGAACTTTATTGCCCCCCTTGTTTAAATGCAAAAACACACAAACAAAACAGCCAATTTATCACAGTCGCTGATTAAGAAAATGCAAGAGTTGTTTAGACTTCAGGAGAGAGACTGTTGGTTTTACCGTAATAAGTTTGCAATGTTTAGTTTGCCAATTGGCATAAAAGCCATTCCTCTGTCATTTATTGAACATCAGATTAGAAACTGTGTTTATTATGGGACATTCTGTTTGCATACTCTTTCCATCATTGTAACATTCATTTAGCTGCAGCTCGGTAAGGGATGAGGGACAGAGGTGAAATGATTCTAGACAGTGACATTGTTCTGACCTGGATAACCCGGGCTAGCTCAGTTTCATCAGACCGGGCTCTGCAAGCTGTAGCTGGTTGGCTTAGACTGAGTTGGCTGAAGTTGAATCCAGCGAAGACGGAGGTCCTGTGCCTGAGTCAGGGCAGTTCAGGGGTGGGAATCCCACTCCTGACCTTTGGTGGGGCACCACCGGTGCCAGCGCCGGAGGTTAGGAGTTTGGGAGTGCTCCTGGATTCCTCCCTTACAATGGAGGC
>NW_015164684.1:744124-797501 GCF_001447785.1 Gekko japonicus
ATGGATGGATGGATGGATGGATGGATGGATAGATAGATAGATAGATAGATAGATAGATAGATAGATAGATAGATAGATAGATAGATAGATAGATAGATAGATAGATAGATAGAGGAAGCTAAGCAAGGTCAACCCTCATTGGTAATTGGATGGGAGACCACCAAGGAACTCTTGGGTTGCTATGCAGAAGCAGGCAATGACAAACCATCTGAAGATTAGGAACCCAATTAGAAAAAACTTTCAACTGGCCCAGTGTCAGTTATATTTTAGGAACTAGAAAGAGTGATGTACTAACTGAGATGGTGCTTTGCATTACACACAGATCTAGGCTTCTCTTCCCTGTTCAAGAGAAACCAGTACTCACTGAAAATCAAAGTCTTGAGGTACTTTACTAACACTAGGAGTAAACAATCCAATTTGGGTATGTGTGACCATTACCAAATGGTGATGAACTGACAAATTATGAAGAATAGTATTTACTATACAGGGGATAATTATCTTCTACAAATGAGCTAGGCCCTGAGCCCAAACTAGAGCCTTCCTTTGAAAGTTGTTCACTTAAGTATGATAACTTAAAATCCCCCTGAATTCCCCCAACTGGTTTTCACATGTTTTCATTTTAATCTTGATCTACTAGGATTTGTTTATTATGTTGGTGAAAAAAAACCCAGAGTGTTGGACTGGATGGGCCATTGGCCTGATCCAACATTGGCTTATCTTATGTTCTTATGTTATATAAGTTAATGGCTACCATATTTAATGGCTAATAATATTTGTGACAGGCTATGACTTACACTGTTATTGTTCCTCAGATTCACAAGTACTTACTGTTTTCTGGATTGACTGGTGATCTCTGCTTTATTTCTAAGAGACACTGAAGCGTGATCCTACCTAGAAGCTCTGGTCTCTATGCCTGGATGAATGATGGCTGCACATAGGGCCAGCCTAAGGCTTTGGGCCAATCTTGAGTTTGCCTCGGGCAGGAGTCTCCAACCTTTTTGAGCCCGTGGGTGCATTCGGAACTCTGACAAGGCATGGTGGGTGCAGCAACAAAATGGCTGCCACAAAATGGCTGCTGCAGGAGGCAGAGCCAGCCACACAATGATTGCCACAGCTGAACTTCAGCAACACAGTGTAGATCCTTGTGCTGTGAGTGGTGGCAGCTGCCGCCCCCCAAAATCTGCTCAGCCATTCAAACTTCCCACAGTCAATTAGAAGCCTTGCTGGGTTAAATCCTTACCTAGCCCCACCCACTTCTTAAAAACACTTAGTGGGCACCGGAAAAGTTGTCAGTGGGTGTCATGGCACCCACAGGCACCATTTTGGGGACCCCGGTTTAGGGCATACACGAGTCCTTCAGCATCTCCATTGACAAGAGAAGCTGGTGCTTCCAGTGCAAGAAACACTCCACCCTCCAAACCAGCACCTAGGGTTTCTAAAGATAAGTTTTAAGGTCACTGACTTTGTATTCTCTGGTGGTAACCCTTATTTGTCATTCAAGCGGGTGGCTGAGGCAGCAGAGGGGCTTCTTTCTGACCAGTCTGGGGAAGGTTTGCTGTATCTTTTTTCAGTGAGGAATGGACATAGAAGAGATAAGCACTTGGAGCAGAGCCCTAAACAAATTGATGGGTTGTGGGATTTGGGCGAGGGATCATACCGTATCCTATGACAGCTATTGGCAGCAGGTTACAGGGCTCTGGGTTAGCTATTCTTGGATATGTTTTAACTTGGGTTTCTTTTTTATTCCTTCGTTTCCACATATGTAGGGAGTGGGACATAAGAACACAAGAACATAAGAGATGCCAATATTGGATCAGGCCAAAGGCCCATCCAGTCCAACACTCTGTATCACACAGTGGCCAGAAATACCAGATGCCATCAGGAGGTCCACCAGTGGGGCCAGGACATTAGAAGCCCTCCCACTGTTGACCCCCCCCCCAAGCACCAAGATGACAGAGCATCACTTGCCCCAGAGTCCCTATCTATACCTTGTGGCTAATAGCCACTGATGGACCTCTGCTCCATATGCTTATCTGTGGCTCAGTGGTAAAGCATTTGCTTTGCCTACAGAAGGTCCTAGGTTCAATCTCTGACATGTACTATTGAAAGGATTGGATAGGGTGTGCTGTGAAGACCTCTAGCTGAGACCCTAGAGAACCACTGCCAGCCAGAACAGGCAATACTGATTTTAATAGACCAGTAGTCTGATTCACTATAAGGCTGTTTTGTGTGTTCATGTGTACCTATATTACTACTTCGAATTAATCAGTCTCTGAGTAGTGAGTTATACAGCATATAGCTTCCCCATCTTTGGAAACCCGCCTTGTCTTAAGCAAATGCCAAACACCCATATTCTGTTGTTGGTCATATTCTTAAGTTTCGTATAGACAGAACAGATTTTTTAATACATAAAAAGTACCTTCAATTAGTTACCGTCAAAATTCAAACTGGCGGAGATCAGCATTTGAAGGATGACGCCAAGCCACAAATAACTCTGTGCGTCCGACATTCCTCTAAGTTCGTAAGTTAATAAGGAAAGAAAATCCCCTGTGAGAAGTCATAGAAAAAGCGGATGAGATCAGATGGGCGAACCGCAAGGCGGGGGGGTAAAGTCCAGACGATGAAGTACAAGCTGTGCGGTCTGAGAAAGGTACCATGGAAGACATTTGATGGCTTGGGATACAGCCTGTGCTTGTTGGTGAAAAAGATTTTCTATAGGAGGATATAACCTCAGGAATGCTACGTAAGTAGGAGTCATTTTTGGGTTCAAAACAGAATGGCCATGAAAATAAAAGTACTTAGAGAGAGAAAAATACCAGGTGAATTAGGAAATTAAGATGTCCTGTTCCAGGACTAGAATGACAGAGCAGAAGGCAACATACCAGCTACTGTCAAGACACTACAGAGTATCAAAAGCACGGTGCTTCTAAGGCTACATTGATTTAAATGGAAGAGTCCCAAGACTGGACATGGGATTGCAGCTCCAAGCTTCCAGGAAAACAACCACATTCTTGCTGATCCATAAGCCCACTGACCAGATGTTTTCAATAGCTAAATTTCTAGAAACATTTTCTTCACAGCAAGCTGGGACTTAATGAACTTTAACTGCCCTCTGTTCTCCTCCCCCTGCAAATTACTTGTCTTTACTTTCCAGGTTCTCCTACTTCTTCCCATCACCCAACAAGTAAAGTGATGGAGTGCCTCACCAGCTGTGGAATGACTCCACCAAAAACAAGAAGCTACTGATCTCTTGTTTACTGATCTCAGGGGGAAAAACCCAACAGCCATATTTCTGGTTTAATTTGACACCAGTTTATGACTTTTCAAAATGATGGGTATTTACAACGTATTTTAAAATTATTATTTAAAGATTGCATCTGATAGGTCCAAAGTGGATGTTTGCAATATGAAACTTACATGTATTCTTTCTCTCTATGGGGAGAACACTGAAATTGGTACTGGATACAGAGAATCCAGCATAAGGATGCCGAAAGATCGCAATGACTAGAAAGGCCTGTTATTGGTGGAGATTATCAGTGTGGCTGCAAATGAAACCATTGTTTCTTTCATTCCAAGAACTGTTTTTTTGTGGAAAAGGAAATGGCCATTAAGAACCTGATCCAAAGACTGGATAAGCCAAGGGAAAGAATCCCATTGTTTCCAGACCATTTTGGATCCATCCCTTCAGTAACAGAATGAAGGTTATTCTTGGACGACATTCTGAGGAAACACTTTCATTAGATGACACTCTCGCCAACCACAGAGATAATTTGGCATGAATCACTATCCTCTTGGCGTGTTATACAATGTAAATAGGGAAGAGAATTCTGACCTGCTCTTCATCCACAGAATCAGCTTTTTTGGGTGTTGCAACCGATCTACACGGTTTCATTTGAAACACTACAGATCTAATGACTTGATAGTAGCACATTAATGACTGTCATTTATCTGGCAATATAACTTGTCAGCACTTGTCAAGTGCCATTTGCAAGATTGTTGTCAGTGGGTCAGTTTTCTTTATAAGATTTGGAATTAAGATGTATGCATTGCAGAAAGTAATATCTGTTGTATCACGCATTATATGCAAACAGACAAGTTGTGGTTGGGTTTGGGCAGATTATCCTTTATACAAATGTTCATTGAAATGGTCTGATCATGCCACATTCATTCAACCCTTCACTGATTGATGAACTGTTTTTTTTTTCAGAATGGGTGAGCTCTGATGGCAAATGTGCACAATGAAGACTGATAGCCAGAATCTTATACCGTTTTAAGACATATTTAAATGAGTTGTTCCCTCTTCCCAGAGAACCCTGGGATTTGTAGTTCTGTGACGGAGACCATAAATCTCTAGCAGAAAATTTTCGGCATATGAATTGGGAAAACGGTGACAATTAAATTGATGCAGGGTTTTACAATATAATCCACTCTTCCTTTGGTCTTGTGCAGTCTTCCACCCAGATACTGGATGCTAATTCTACCACTTCCACTGGAAGCTAATTCTACCATAGAGATTTTGCCCGGAAACCAGAGCGTTGCATGGAGGTGATTCAGCTTCTTTGGCCTCTAGCTGTGCTAGAAAGATCCCATCCTCATAGCCAGTATTAAATAGTGGGTTTAACACGGCAGAGGAGAAGGCAGAGTGATTTCAACAAGCAGCAGTTTATTGCATCTCAACAGGAATGCTTTACATGGGGCAACTGCCCTAACTATATACACCTAAGCCACTCCCAGCCCCCATGCGATTGGTGAGTTCAAATGGCCTCCAGGCTCCAGATTGGCTGGCTGTCCTCAGGGCCCAATCCGCAGGCAGGTTCCAGGATCCTGCCTGCCTTTGTTCTGGGGCTTCAAGCTCTAACTAGGTGGCCTGCCCGGACAAGCCCAGACACGCCTCCCCACTCTCCATCTAGGTGGCCTGCCAGACAAGTCCAGGCATGCCGCCTTATGCTGGCTACTAGCACCCGCAGCTGTTAAACCTGAGTGGAAGATTGCACATGTTCAGACATAACAGTCTTGATGTACTCGACATGCCTACGTCACTTCTGAGTCACATTGGAAGTCATGTGGGTATGTCGCTGAAACATCAGGTGAGACTCCCTGCTCCTGGTAAGCCCACTCTCCAGCCCCCCACTGGCTGCCTGGAGGGACCTGGGAACCCTCAAGTTCTGAGAGAACTGTGACTGGCCTGAGGTCACCCAGCAGGCTTCATGTGGAGGAGTGGGGAGTTGAACCCAGTTCTCCAGATTAGAGTCTGCCACTCTGAACCACTACACCACACTGGCTGTGTATGATGTCTGTGTGGCACTGAATTCCTTTTTCAGACCAAGACCTCAGGCACTTTGTTGGTCTATTTTATCTTATTTATGGAGTGTATATGCTCCCTGTACAAAAAGACCTGCTCAAGGCTTCTTGTAAGTAAAAACAATCCCATAAGAACATAAATTATCGAAATTAAAAACAAGCCATTTAAACCATGGTTATGACATGTCAGCGTCTCCAGACTGTGGCCACTGTTTGTACTATTTTAATTGCTGCTCTATCAACTGCCACCATCTGATTGATTAAAATTTCTTCCCGTTGTCCTTTCTGGCTGTATAACATTTCTTTTTTTTGTATCACGATTTCCACTACATCATTAGCAGCCCATTAGCTGAAACTACAGGATGTTTGATTTGGGGTTTGCAACAAGCAGCATTAAGAGAACCACCGTCCTCAAATGGACTGTGACCTTTTGGCTTTCTCCCAGTGCTGCCTACATCACATCTATGAGTCACTTCAAGTATGGAGTGGTCTACTTTGTAAACTGCCTAGTACAACACGCAGGCACAGTGGGAGAAAACGGACAAGAAATGCCTGTCTACTGTTCTGCGATGGGAGTCCTGATCCCATGTTTTGAGATAGTTCTGTGGTGCAGTCCCAAATCCATCGGAGGCCCAGGTTTGAATCCCGCTCTACTATGGAAGCCCGCTGAGTGACCTTGCGCCAGCCGCTTTTTCTCAGTCTAAGTCACCTCACCGGGTTTGGGTGAGGATATAATGGAGGAAGGGACAACGATGGATGTCGCCCTGAGCTCCTTAGAAGGAGGGCAGGATCAAAATGTACTAGATAAATAAGTAAATACTTTGCAAATAGACTTCTCCGTTTGCTTCACTAGAAGCAGAAACAAAGCTGACCCTCCACTGAATGAAGAAGTCCTTCCGGGAGCAAGGGTGCCTCTGAGAGACTAAGAAATTGCTGGATGGCAGCATGTGTATTACAAATGACTGAAAGTTTTTACAGGGGTGCAGGAGTATCACCTTAGAAAGTGAAGAGGTTTCCTTGGCTGGTCAGACTTGTCTCTCCTTTGGGTAGATCTGATTGGTAGGCTGCAGGCTGAATCCATACATGGCATCTTTCAGACCCAAGTTGAGGTTGCTCAACTTGGCTCAACAGGCTCAAGTTGAGGTTGCCGTCTCCCAGCAGGGGCAGGGGATTCCCCATCCTTCTTTCTTGTTACCCATTCATAGAGGAAGTGGGAGAAAATGTTTTAAAACGGGTGCCAGGCCTGCAATGTGACATCACTACCAGAGAATCCCCAGAAGTAACACCAGTCCTGTCTAGGAATCATCAGAAACTCTATGGTTGGGGATTCCTGGAGAGAGATGAGGTCATTTCTGTGACATCATGCCATTGCCGACGGCACCCCCGTATCCCCTGCTCCCCTGGGCTCCCAACTGCTTCTCAGGCCATGGCTGGCAACCCTAGCTCAAGTCCTGACAGCATGTGGTGATGGGGTCATGTGATCACTCCATGGTACACCGTGTGGATTTAAAAAACAAACAAAAAAACCCAGACATGCTCGTAAATTGATCACTCCATGGTACACCGTGTGGATTAAAAAAAACAAAGACACATGCTCGTAATTATGGCATCACTGCTTGCTGGGAGAACAGGAAGTAGAAAGGAACAAGAATTGTCCAGGCACAGAGAGATGGAAAGCTCTTGCACAAGTTTTACTGTGCAGTTCTAGACAGAGTTACTCCAGTCTAAATCAACAGAGAGTTACTCCAGTCTAAACCTACTGAAATCAACTGGTCAACTTTGAGGAACTTAGTTACCTGACATGAAATGTTTAAAATGGCCACATACTCGTTCCTGTGCCATAGTGTTTAAGAGAAATATCCCTCTATGTATCTGGGGTGGTGGTGGTGGGGTGGTGGAATCTCTGTGATTTAATTGCATGGATCACACATGATCCTCCCACTCATTCCAATCTAGTGTTGCCAACTCCAGGTTGGGTTATTCCTGAAGATTTGGGGACAGAGTCTGGGGAGGGTGAAGTACGGGGCAGGGAGGGAGAGAAGTTAGCAAGGATGTGATGTCATAAGACCCACCCACCTAAGCTGCCATTTTCTCCAAGGGAACTGATCTCTGTAGTCTGGAGATCAGCTGTAATTCCAGGAGGACCCCACCCCCCACTCAGAGGCTGGCAACCCTGTCCAGATTATGAAATGGGAGCCCTGATGGACGTTGGGGACTGCTCAGTGCAGGAGGTGTCAGGGCTGGCTTCAGCATACTCTGAAGTGGGGTTAATAGGATTGCCAGATCCCTCCTAGCCACTGGCAGGGGATGGGTGTGTGTGTAGGGTTGCCGAACAGGTTGAGAAACTCCTGGAGATTTGAGGATGGAGCCTGGGGAGGACAGGGGCCTCAGTGGGGTACAACGCCGTAGAGTAGGGCTGCCAAGTGGGGGCGGGTGGCGGATAAACCCCCGCTTTGGAGGCCCAATTTCCGCCGCCGTGGAATCGGCCCCCGGGGGGAACCCTGCCCCCCGAAGAGCAGCGTGGGTGCGTCACAGGAAGTGACGCAACCACGTAGAGCATGTTGGGGGCGTGACCCCAATCATTGGAGGGAAAACTCTATGGTTTTCCCTCCCATGATTGGGGGCCCGCCCCCAACGTGCTCTACGTTGTGCGTCACTTCCTGTGACATTCTGGCAGCGTGCGCGCACTTTGCGCACGCGCACACACATCCCTTGGCAGCTCCCAGACCGAAGCAACGCTCCCCCGCCGGTGAGTCAGAACAACTTGGCAACCCTACCACAGAGCCCACCCTGCAAAGCATCCATTCTCTTCAATTCAATGCCTGAAGGGGAGGAGACATGAACAGCATGGTGCAATCCTCTTCCCACTCCCACATGTTCAATGGACATGTGAGGGCTTTTGTGTAGTTTGAGCATTTGTATACCTAAAAAACGAGCAACTTGACCCTACCTTTAGTAGAACTGAAGCTATTGTTTCACTAGATTGGGATTTCCAGCTGCCAGAAAGTTTACTGAGTCAAACTGGTGGTAGTTTGTTTTGGACACATCACAGTTGTTTCAGCTTGCACAGGAACTATTTAATAAAAGATATCACCTTACCAGCTCTTTTATTCCCAGGTTTCAGTTCAGCAACAGCAAACGGCACCAAAGTCAAACCAGCAAAGAAGAGATGTTTTGTCTTACAAAGCGTTGTGCAACCAATTTTTGCATGGGAAGCACTGGGTGGCACACTATTGCAACACCAAATTATGAGGGGTTGGGCAGATTTCGGCCCTTTCTGCACTCTCCTTTTAATCCCTGTTCACCGCGGTGTCCTCCAAGCAATCCTGCACTAAAATCGAATTCAACCTTCTTTTAAATCCAGTTTTTTCCCCATTCTGCACTAAAATCGAGTTCAACCTTCTTTTTATTTTGGTTTCCCTCTCCCCCCATTCTGCATTACATTACCTCCCTTCAGGGGACAGCCCAGTTACAGCCTGCTGTTTCCCCGGGTTACTTGGGTGCTGTTTTGTCCTGGACTTAAATTGCCTCCACTCAAACACTGAGAAAACCCAGAGTGGCAGGCAAATGCGGGAAAAGCACATTTCAGGTCTATTTCCTGAGTTTACTCCCAGGAAGGTGTTCTTCAGAGTACACTGTAAACTAGTCTCAAATTATATTAATCAATCATACATCAAGGTGGGTTTTTTTTAAAACCCACAATCTTCCTATTCAATGTTTGCCTAATGGCTAGACTCTATATGGCAGTGATGGCGAACTTTTTAGAGACCGAGTGCCCAAACTGCGACCCAAAACCCACTTATTTATCGCGAAGTGCCAACACAGCAATTTAACCTGAATACTGAGGTTTTACTTTAGAGAAAACAACTCATACATTAACTTAAGATGATCCAAACAAAGTAAGGAATGCAATCCCAAATGCTTTCATTTACTTAAAATTATTTGGCAGAGAATTCGACACTTTAATGATGGTCTGGGCCTGGGTGGGGCGATGGCACGTGTGCCCACAGAGAGGGCTCTGAGTGCCACCTCTGGCACCCGTGCCATAGGTTCGCCACCACTGCTATATGGCATCGAGCCACCCTCCAAAGCAGACATTTTCTCCAGTGGAACCTGATCTGTTTCAAGAGATTGCCAGACCCCACCTGGCAGGTGGTAACCCTACTTCATTATGACAGATGGAGAAAGAGGATCGGTCTCGTCCCATTCCAGATCTGTGCTTTCTTCATTCTAAAATGTGAAACAGCTTTCAACTAGGAGCCGCCACCACTATTAACAACTGCAACAGCCTGTAGAGCCTAGTCCCTGGTCAGTTATCAATAGCCCCTAGGCACCCTGACTACCTCTGAGGAAGATCAGTGAGCTGGAACTTAAACAACTATGGAATGCACTCACGCGGTAATGCCATCATTACGACACCAAACAACAAAGCTAGCACTTTAATATTGTATTGTTTTAATGAACTGTTTTTAAACGTTTTATGAACTTTTGATTGTTATTGTGAATTTTATCCCGTGTAAGCCGCCCTGAGCCTGCTCTGAAGGGGTAGGACAGGGTATAAATGGTAAAGTAAATAAATAAATAAATAAATAAATAGACTGCTTTCTCTCCAAATAAGATGAAGGCTTCCTTCCTTCCTTCCTTCCTTCCTTCCTTCCTTCCTTCCGTGGAAATCTTCCTGGTCTCAGGGCAGAGGCCATTATACTTTACCTGACAAGGGATTTTAGATTGGTACAGGTTTTACAATGCAATCCTATGCATGTTTACTTGGAAGAAAATTCCAGTTTCTCAGTGGGTTTTACTTCTAGGTAAGTATGCATAGAATTGCAGCCTTAATCACCTAATACAAATATAACCTCACCCTAGAAACCTAAAGTGAATATAACTATCATAGCTTTCTGAAAGGAGCCCTGGGAATGGTAGATGTATAGAAAAAATCATGGTGCTACGGCAGCTAGTAGTATGCGAGCAACTTTACCAACTGCCTGTGCTCTGTAACATTTTGTTCCCTAGGCCCTAATTCTAAACTGTTTAATAGAAATAAAATGTTTAAACAAAAATGACATGAGTTACACTATGATTTTTCAAAGTGTGGTGGATGCCAACCACCAATTTATCCCCATGTGAACATAAGATAACATAAGAGAAGTCATGTTGAATCAGATCAATGGCCCAAGCAGTCCAACAATTTGTGTCACACAGTGGCCAAACCCCCAGTGCCATCAGGACGTCCACCAGTGGGGCTAGATGTGTGTAGGTGACGCATGGACGCAAGAAAGCTTGAAAGAACAAATAGCTCAAATATTCTGGTGCATGTTTTGGTGCACTTTTGGCTTGTTTTGTTAGGATGTCCAAGTCTACCACGAAAATATGTGAATTGGTCACACTTTGTCCGCATCCTGGTAAATGTTGACATTGGCCAGTAAGCCATGGCTGATGGTCATATTCTTGACAGGTACTGGTAAACTTTCAAACAGGACTGTCAGCTTTTGTTTGTTAACATTCTGGCATCTGTCTTTGAATGTATCACGGTCCAATAGAATTGCTGACACAAAAATAACACTTGTGCCCTCAACTCATTTTTTGCATGTTCAAATCATTCATGTATTTCTTTGAGATAAAAGATGATAATTTTTTTTTAAATCAGGAATGGCAAAAATACCAGTTGCAATACAGAATCAATCTATGGTGGCAGGGCACGGGGGCAAGTAACAGCTTGGGAGGTTCCTGCCCTACAGTTCCTAAGCGGAGCTTCCCGGTTTCAGAATGCGCATGAGCAAAATATTTTTAAAGGAGGGCATTAAATGGTAAACAAGTATTTAGGGAGGATAAGTTCTAAATGATCTTTTGAGTGCTTTATTTTTTAAGTGCTTGCCAATGCTGCTTACAATTGATGAGCTACTTGAGATTCGAGCTGAGGGCCGACTGACCCCCATCTTATAGAATGCCCCAAGTGAACAGTACTTTCTGTCTCAGCGATTGCTGCTGAATATACTTCAGTGTACCAGCAGCAAAACCACACACGTTTTCATGGCTTTCCGATTCAGTCCTGGCAGTGGGCCAGGGACTCCATCTGGGGAGCAGTAAAATTCTGGCAACTGAACTCTCAGACAGCAGCTATTACCAAGTTTATCTGGGGCATTTCCGACTTGACTTAGCAAATGTTGGCATTTATCCACCAATTCAGGGACCAAGCAAGACTGGCCTGGTTCGAGAGAAGAGGACTGTTTTAAATGGCTGATGATCTCTTCCAGATGCCCCTTGGTCTAGCCCATTTCATGCCCCCAGCAGAAGCACTGAACAATTTTTGTTGTTGTTCAGTCGCACAGTCGAGTCCGACTCTTCGCGACCTTATGGACCAGATCATGCCAGGCCCTCATGTCTTCCGCCGTCCTCTGAAGTTTGCTCAATTTCATGTTTGATCTGTACTTCAGAATCTCATACAATGTTGTTGTAACCAATGAAAATAATGGCACTCTTGTATAAATGTAGCACCTTTATTTTTCACATCAAGAATCACTGCCAAAGGTCCTGTCTTTCACACATGAATATATACATGAGAACATGTAGCATACTTATTTTTTCACATCAAGGATCACTGCCAAAGGTCCTGCCTTCTTGTTATGCACTGCTGTGGGCTCTTCAAAGCCTTTGGTCTGTTGAATTAATTCAGTGGGTTTCATCTTTGGCTTAAAGTTCTGTTTATTAAGATTAAAGATATGATTATTCTGCAACAGGCTATCAGTAGTACCTAATGAACCTGTGCAATAACAAGTTCATATGCATGTGTTTGGGAGCGTTAATCTGCAAACAAGGGCACCCATTCCATGCACAGAGGTTTACAATGCAATCCTAAAGAGACTTACACCCTTCTAAATCAGATGAGATGAACAGTCTTAGAATGGGATAACTCTGGTTAGACTTGCACCCATAACTACTTATGTCTCTCTGATGTACGTGTGTGTATATGAGAATAGCAGCTAGTGACTTGTGATAATACAAGTCTTATCTAAAGGTATCTACAAAAGGGAATACAGGGACAAAATAGGAACCAAGGTCTATCAGGAGTAGGTAGCTCAAGATGAGGACTGTTGTTAAGAGACAGAGGTATGTATCTTACCACTCCCCTGAGCAAAGTCTGAAGCCTTCTTCCAAGCTAGGGAGACTTCCTCCAACTTAAGTGGCTCTTCTTTCAATGGAAGAAGCTCTTAGACTGGAGGGAGGCCTTTTAAACTAGAGGAACTTCCTCCAGACTAAGATTGGATGCCAGGAACAGTTGGAGGATATGTCCTAGTATTATGGTTGTTAACCTCCAGGTGGTGGATGGAGATCTCCTGCTATTACAACTGATCTCCCAGAGACATTGATCAATGCACCTGGAAAAAATGGCTACTTTGGAAGGCAGACTTTGTGGCATTATACGCCATTGAAGTTCCTCCCTTCCCCAAACCTCACTGTCCTCAGGCTTCGCCCCGAACATCTCCAGGTATTTCCCAACCCAGATCTGGCAGCTCTACCTAGTATTGTCTGTGGTATCACAAGGGATTGGATGTATCTCAGATTTCATAATGCTTTATCAGTACTGCTACCTCAAAGGACTTCACTGAATTGCTTGTGTAGTTGAACTGGCCCTAACTGTCCTGGGATCTTAAACTGATTAAACACATTTACTTTTAGACCCTGTTCCCTGCATAATTTGGGGGTTTTGTGATTTCTACAGGACTTATTGATAAGCATGTCTGGGATATAAATGCACATTTTAAATAACTGGGAATACTTCTGAATTCTGAAATAAACAGAATTCACATATGTAAGATGCGATCTTTAAGGCTGTAGTAAATAATCTTGGTGGAGCTGCGGTGGCTCAAGTGGTTAAGAGGCTGAACTGCAGGCTGTGGAAGGTCAGTAGTTCAGCAGTTCGAGGCCCGGGTGCCGCATGATGGAGTGAGCTCCCATCTCTAGTTCCAGCTCCTGCCAACCTAGCAGTTCGAAAGCAAGAAATTGCAAGTAGATAAATAGGTACCACTTTGGTGGGAAGGTGACAGCGTTCCATGCGCCTTGGTGTTTAGTCATGCTGGCCACATGACCACGGAAACGTCTTCGGACAGCGCTGGCTCTTTGGCTTTGAAACGGAGATGAGCACCGCAACCCTAGAGTCGGATTCGACTGGCTTTCAAGCAAGGGAATCTTTACCTTTTTAAATAATCTTGAAGATCAGTTTCCAATAGTGCAATCCAAAACAGAGTTACACCTACTAAAACTTAGGAGGATGTATTTCTTCTTAGGAGTGCCCTGGGAGGCTCTGATCTGAACCTTCAGACGTTAAGGGAGACACCATTTGTGGAACTACTCCCTCCATAGGGACAACCAGATAGCAGTAACATCACAATCTTTTGGACAGAACTAAAAAATTGTTTGATTTATCTCAACATTTGGATGATGATGATATATTTTTCTGCTTCTTTTGCTGGCATTTTTACTTGATCTTATTAGATTAGATTTTTTCCCCTAAGTATTGTCTTCAGGTCTTATTATTATCTATTGTTAGCCTGATGGACAACTGGAAACTGAATGCAAAAAGGGGGCATTAAAAGATAATAATATCTGATCGAACCCAATTTGATAGCTATAGACATTTTTGTCAGCATCACAGACTGTACTGAGACACAGCCTGCAATCCACAAACCCTTGTCTTCAGGGTGGCCTCATTCTATTCAGTGGAACATTCCGAGAGTAAGGAGGATTCGTAATGCCCCACCTGAATATATGGAAATACCAGTATGTTCAGTTTCCTCCATGCTATTGGTATTTGTAAGGTTGCAACCTATAGCCTGTTTCTCCTGTTAGAGGAAAGAATTCATACCTCCTTCAGACAGAAAGATAACCTGCTCATAGCTTTCAAAAACTGCATCTTAATACTAAGAAGGAGTTCTAAAAGGTAAAGCAAAACAGCACGGAGAAGATCTATAGGTTGACCACTGGACTGTTAACATCGATTTCTACAGAGAGAGTCAGGTGGGGTAGCTGTGTTGGTCTGAAGCAGCAGAACAAAGTTGAGTCAAGTGGCACCTTTACAATCAACAAAGCTTTATTGAAGATATGAGCTTCTGTGTGCACCCACACCGCTTCAGATACATTGAAATGGAAGTTACCAGTCTATACATATAGGTAGAGGGTGAACAGCAAATTAGTATACAGCATAATAATGTTGTTTGACCGATGCTGTAGAAGAAAGAGTCCTCAGATCCAAATGTGACCAGCTAGACACAATTAAGAAGCATAGATCTGCCTATCTGTCTCTGATTCTGATATATTTATTTCCTTCACTATGATTTCCTCTGGAATTAAACCCAGATAAATGGTGATCGTATAAACCAAGCTTGTTATTCCAGTTAGGTCCTCGCTTATGCTGATTTGCTGCTCACTCTCTACCTGTAGGCATGGACTGGTAACTTCCGCTTCAATGTATCTGAAGAAGTGTGTGTGCAGATGAAAGCTCACAGCTTGAACAAAACTTTGTTGGTCTTAAAGGTGCCACGGGACTTGAGCTTTGTTCTATTGAGTCCTATAGGCAGGGAAAGTCCCCAACTCAAATACAAGGAAGATCCCAGCAGGAAGAAGTTTTGAAGAGTTTGCTTATGAGCTATTTCAAGGTAAGGGGAGGGGAAGGGAAAGGAGTTTGTAAGCTACTCTGAGAAACCTTTGGACGGGGTATAAATCCAATCTCTTCTTCTTCTTCTAAAAACTCTCAGGACAGCAACCTCAAATATATTCCTTTCTTCTTCCCTTATTACATATCATTGTTTTGTTCCTAGAGCCAAAGAATGATGGTGACTGTTTGTCCCTGCATGATTGACTTTACCAAGGAAGCCAAAGTAAATGTAGCCAACCACAGGATAAGAAGAGAGATCTTCTTGTAGACTGGTAACTGGCTAAAGCACAGAAGGGGGAGATAAATGAATAATTCTACAAATGAGAGAAGCATGGAGAGCAGGAGCCTTCCCGGCCCCCACAGGCAGGCCATTCCGTAAGGTGGGGGCCACAGTGGAGAAGGTATGTGTACTGGCAGTTGTTGATTTTCAGGGCTCTTTTTGTAGAAAAAGCCCAGCAGGAACTCATTAGTATAATAGGTCACATCCAACAGCAGAAACACATTAGCGTATTGGGCCACACCCCTGACAGCAAAGCTCATTAGCACATTAAGCCGCACCCCCTATGTTACCAGAAGTGTGGTCATCCAGCCACACCCACCTTTTGCTTCTTATTCTGTTTACCTTGTTTGTTGTCAAAACCCAGGGCCTTTTTTGTAGCAGGAACTCCTTTGCATGTTAGGCCACACACCCCTAATGTAGCAAATCCTAATGCGTTTCTGCTGGTGGGTGTGGCCTATTATGCTAATGAGTTCCTGCTGGGCGTGGCCAACTTGGGAGCCAGCCGGAACTCCGTTCCTGTGTGTTCCTGCCCAAAAATGGCCCTGCATTTTGTCCATTTGCAGGTTGGCACCTGCAGAATACCTTGCTCAGATGAGCGAAGCTCTTGTGGTAGGTCATAGGGGAGAGGCAGTCTTTCAGATATGAGCACTACACCAAACTGGCTCTCATGAAGAGCCTTTTAACGGATAGCCAATACTTTAAATTGAGCCTGGTAACTGATGGATGGAAGTGGAGTGGAGTGACTGTAGAACTGGAGTAATATCCATACTCTGTCTAGCTCCCGATAATAGCCAAGCTGCGGTGTTCTGCATCAGTTAGAATTTCTGAACTGATTTTGAGCAGGGGTCATTTCGTAGAAAAAGAGCTAGGGGGACTCATTAGCATAACTCATTAGCATATGCCACACCCCCTGACATCAGGGGCCCGGCGGTGGACCTGCAAGGCCTGCGGGAGTGCGAGGAAGCCCCGTCAAGGCCCTCCCTGGCCCCAGGCAGGCATGTGGAGGGAGAGGTGGGGAGGAAGCAACTTACCCTCCCTCTTCTCCTGCCTCCTCCTGGCTGAATGAGGGCCGGAAGTGGGGCGGCCAGAAGCAGGGGGCGGGACTTCGTCATGTGCCCCGCCCCCTGCACCTCACCAGGGGGAACTGTGTTCCCCCGCGTTCCCCCCCGAAATGACCTCTGATTTTGAGAGGTTACCAATGACCAGTACGTTACAGTAGTCTAGTCTCAGTGATACTGTGGTGTGGCTCCAGGTGGTCAGATGAGCTGTATCAAGGTAAGGGGCCACCTTTCAGGCTAGGCCGAGTTGGGAGAAAGCTTTTCTTGCTGCTGCATTAACTTGCTTCTCCAGCAATAACCCCAAGGCTCTTGACCAAATCAACAAATCAGCTGAATTCCATCAAAAGCAGGGAGCACAATGTCCTTCAAGATCTCGGTCTTCCCAACCTGCTTTACCTCAGTCTTTTCAGGGTTTCATTTCAATTTGCTCTTTGCCAGTTTACCACAGTAGCCAGGCAGTGATTGAGGATTTCTACCACATCACCAGGAGACTTGGATAAGGATATATAGAGATGGGTATCATCCAAATATTGATAACTGAATGAATTTTTCTAAGGGCTTTATAGGGTTGCCAAGTCTAATCGACTTACTGGTGGGGGAGCGTTGCAGGGCTCCGGGAGCTCTCCTCCGATGTGCGCACAGGCGCCGCCAGCACGTCCTGGAAGTGACGCGCTACGTTGATCACATTGGGGGCGTGGCCCCAATCGTCGGACGGAAAACCATAGAGTCTTCCCTCCGACGATCAGGGCAACTTCCCCAATGTGTTCAACGTGGTTGCGTCACCTCTGGTGACGCAGCCACGCTGCGCTTCGGGGTCGGAGATCCCCCCAGGGCCCGATTCCGCAGTGGTGGAAATCGGGCCTCCAAAGCGGGGGTTTACCCACCCCCACCCCCACTTGGCAGCCCTAGGGCTTTACATGGAGATTGAAAGCATATCCCCACCCCCCCTTGAAGCTTCTCTGATACCCACCTTCCTTTCCTTTTAGGCACCAGGCTCAAATATTTTTATTTACCCAGGCTTTTAACTTAAAGATTCCATCTTTTAAACTTGTTTTGTGGTCTATTCCTAGCCTGAGGACCGTTGTTCATCAATAGCATTTTAAGCCGCTGTGTTCATTTTATGTTGTTTTTATGTCCTAGCAAGTTTTTGTTGACTTGGTTTTGGACTTAACTTATTTTAATTGTTTTATACTTTATCGGCATGTTGGTATTATTTTATTGTTCTGTTGTGAGCTGCCTTGGGCAGGTTCCAGAGAGGCAGCCTACACATTTTCTAAATAAATAAACCATAAATCACTTGGACCATGTGACCGCCTCAACTTCCTGTCACCTGACTCCTACCTCATTCTGATGTGTATTAGGCCATTTGATCAAATGATTCCAAATGCTAGAAGCCTAAGCAAATTGAGATAGGGTTGCATGGTTCCCCCTGGCCATTGGCAGGGGATGGAGTGTGTGGGCAGGGTTCAAAATCTGGGTTAGGAAACTCCTGGAGACTGGGGGATGGAGCCTGTGGAGGACAGGGACCTCAGTGGGGTACAATGCCACAGAGTCTACCCTCCAAAGCATCCATTTTCTCCAGGGGAACTGATCTCTGTAGATGAGCTGTAATTCCGAGGCATCCCCAGGTTCCACATGGAGGGAGGCATCCCTAGATTTTGAAGACCTCTGAAAGAACAACCTGAGGACCCTTTGGGAAGGACAGCCCCAAAATACACTAAGATGTTCTCTCCAAATGGGCAATAAAATAGCAAAGGAGTTTCCATGTAAATAAATGTAACATGATATCTCTCCCCCCCCCCACTTTGGAAATGAGTGCCTTGAGAAACAGATGACCCGAGAAACTCCCTGTGTGCTAATAGTCATTAATTGACTATTGCCATGACCTCTTAAAAACAGCTCTGTGATTTGTAGCAAACATCCCAAGCAACAGAAGGGCAAGGGCAGAGGTCTAAAGAAAGCAATAACTCCTAATCTGTGGCAACAAATGGATAAGAACACTGTTCAGGCTATACCACATGAGCTGTATGGCAGGACATCACTCACAAACAGAAGGCTATTCCTTAGAACAATTACAGATATTTATTTTGAAACAGGAAGATCTTGAAGATCGATATTTATTTTGAAACAGGAAGATCTTGGTGGATCTTTGCCCTCTCCCTTCTTGTTGAATGCGTTATTTAAAAAGCTGTAATCAGCCATATTGGCCCACACAAAATCCAGAACAAGAAACAAAATCTATGTAATACCTTTTATTAGGGCCAAGTTCTTAGGCTGCCAATTCTGGAGATTTGGGGGTACAGCCTGAGAAGGGCAGGTTTTCAGGAGGGGAGGGACCTCACTCTACCTTCCAAAGCAGCCCAAAGCAGTTATAATCCTGGGAATATCTCCAGGCCCCACCTGGAGGTCAGCAACCTAAGGCCATAATGGAAGAGAGAAGAAGAGATTTATACCACACCCTTCACTACCGAAAGGAGTCTCAGAGCAGTTTACAATCTTCTTTCCCTTCCCCTCCCCACAACAGACATCCCCTGTGAGGTAGGTGGGGTTGAGAGAGCTCTTTCAAGAACTGCTGGTGAGAGAACAACTCTGAAAAACTTCTAACTGACCCAAGGTCACCCAGCAGCTGAATGTGAAGGAGTGAGGAGTTAGCCTTTTTGTTCAGGCCACTTGAACTTTTTAACGAGGCTTTCATTGGGCCCTTATTTGTTTTTAACTGTCTTTCTAATACATGTATTTTGTATATTATAAGTTTCAACAAGGTGTTTAATATTGGCCCTTTATTAGACTTCTTTCTTATCAGAGTGGGGAATCAAACCCGGCTCTCCCAGATTAGAGTCCGCGCACTTAACCACTACACCAAACTGGCATCAGGTAGGTGGGGTTGAGAGAGCCCTTTTGTTCAGGCCACTTGAACTTTTTAACGAGGCTTTCATTGGGCCCTTTATTTGTTTTTAACGGTCTTTCTAATACATGTATTTTGTATATTATAAGTTTCAACAAGGTGTTTAATATTGGCCCTTTATTAGACTTCTTTCTTATCAGAGTGGGGAATCAAACCTGGTTCTCCCAGATTAGAGATCGCACTCCTAACCACTACACCAAACTGGCTCTCAAGCACCCAAGCAGAGGACTTCATTCTTGTGGTAAGATATAAGTGAACTGAGCCTTTGAGGACCAAAGTAGACGTTATGGCATCAGCGGGCCAAACCCATGTATGCTGCCACCATTTTCAAGCGATGTAAAAATGCAATAAAAAGTATGACATATAACAAACAACCCAATAATACTGGATTACAAATTTAGAAACACAATGCAGTAAAAGGTATAAGACATGACATACCATAAGCCTTGCAAAAACGGATTACAAAAACTAGAAAACAATGCGGTAAAAGTGGGAGGACACACTTCCGGTGATGTCAGGGGGTGTGGCATATGCTAATGAGTTATGCTAATGAGTCCCCTAGCTCTTTTTCTACGAAATGACCCCTGCATACCATAAGCCTTGCAAAAACGGATTACAAAAACTAGAAAACAATGCGGTAAAAGTAAGATAATTCATAAAATGAATATTTAGCAATAGGAATGTACAAAGCATTCAGCAGACTACTGTAAATAAAAGACGGGTCCCTGTCTAATAGAACGTACAGTTTAAAATTAGAACAGGATAGAGATAATACATGTGTCACTGAGGATAAATCTCCTTATGCTTCCATTCAGTTGGTGATAAGAACTATAGCGTTAAATTGAAGCCTTCATGCCGAAAGTGGGGTTATCTGATGTTTGCTACAAATGCCAAGTAGATTGAATGAAACATTTCTGATTTCTGATTATTATTATTTTTGGCAGAGCTTGGGGATGAATTGCATTTTCATTTCCCCCACATCTCTTGCCAACTGTCTAGTGGATGACCCAAATATGAGGCGAGGCGCTTTTATATGCTCTGCTAAGTGCCTCTTTATGGGACACCAGAAGTAAATAATCCGTCAGTTTGTAATTACAAAACTGCTTGGGGGATTCACCACTTCGCACTTTTGAGTTGTGCCCAACTGGTGCAAATGGTGATTGAATGGAACTTCTTGGCCATGATCTTTTTTGTGCTGGTGACAGAACAATCACTCTTCTAATTGGTTTTATGTATTAATTTTAAATGGTTCAGAAATATCTGTTTCCTAGAATTTTAATTGTCTCATCAAAGAAAAAAAACAACAGCAACTCCACAATGGTCCTGCTTAACTTCTGAGATCTGACGAGATCAGGCTAGGCTGGGGGTATCTAGGTCAGGGCCCCTCCTCTATACAACAATATTATTATTATTATTATTAAGCCCCCGGAGGGGATTTTTTATTTTTTTTAAATACTACACAAACTACCAAGAAAAAATAGGGATAGGGGAACTACAAATAGGGAGAAAGAAAAGGCAACCCACACTAAACTAAAAATCCAAGGTTAGGAGATCATTCCCTGTTAAACTACTGTTAATTTAAAAAAAGGCTGTTAATAAACAATATACTTTGTGAGGACCTGTCTTTCTAAGCTTATATGTTAGTTTGTTACTTGTAATGAGAAGATTTCCCGAGCATCTCCTCCATCTCGCTTCATAAAGGCAATTTGCAAAGTCCTTCCGCCTTTACATCTATACTAAGACTCTCTAAAACCTTGATAGCTTCTAAGACGTTCACTGTAACCCAATCTTCTTCCGTCCAAAGGAATAAAACTGCCAGTCTTAAGCCTCTTCCGCTCTGGTCTCGGGGCCCAGTGGCATGTCAAAGGTTTCTTGATTGTGAAGGGAAACTCCAGCTCTTTTTTCTCAGCAGGCTTTAAGATGACATTTTCTAAAAACACTTGCAAGGAAGGAGTTCAATCCTTGTAAAAATTTTCCTGTTTCTTTTGTGCTTTTTCTTCTTTTCTCATTGAGATCGCTGTTTAATTTAGTGTCCATCTCATTCACTTTGAAAGCCCGCAATTCCATTTTTTCTACTATCGCCTCCTGGAGCAGCCGGGACACAAATTGTTGATTTATCTTGGCAAGCTGCTGGTTAATACGAACAAGTTGCTCCAGAATCGGCTTAATGGCTTCTGCTACTAGTGCAGTGACGTCAACTTCCCTTCTTCTCGGAGTTTTCGCCATCTTTTTTAGAGTGCCTGCCATTTCAACGTTTTATTTTCAATAAAATCTCTTTCTTCCCGGCTCTGTAAATCACATTCGCTGTTTAAAAGCTCATGGAAATCTCCCACAACAGGCTTACACGCTTGTAAATAAAGTATTTCAGAAGTATCCGTTTACAGCTGTCTCTCCCCCTCCCCCTCCCCTCATCCATTAATGTAAACGTGTCAGAGAGGCACTGCCCTCCAATCGCTTAAGGGGTTTCAAGGGGGGGATTTTATTTCAAGTATCCGTTTACAATCTTTTCTCTCTCCCCCCCCCTTTGTTTATGCCAATGCATTGAGAGGCATCCCTCTCTCAGCACGTTCCAATCGCTCAAGAAGTTTTCCTTTGGGGGGGGGGATTTTCTCTTCTGAAGTCAAATCGCTCATTTTCACTCAGTTTGCTCCTTAACTCACAGTTCATTGTTGGTCTTTATCTTGACCACGCTCCTAATCGCTCCTCTGCTAGATCTCCTGCGTTTGATCGGGTCGACACAGCTTGTGGCCTCGCTAAGAGGATGCAGTCAACGAGAGGGACCGTCAGGGTGGAGGGGAGGCTCCATCTCCCTGCAGTTAGCAAGAAAAGAAGCTTCCCCGAGGCTTACCCTCAAAAGCCCTATGGATTGGGAGTTCTCCCTGAACTCCCGTGGAGGTGCCAAACCAGCGGCACCTCTCCCCCTCGCTGCTGTGCAGTATGCCTTGCCAGAGAGCTGGGAAAGGCGTCCGCCATCGTTGTGTCGTAGACCCCGCCTACGACAACATTATTTTCATCAATAATCATGAAATAAAATTAATAATAATGCCCAGAAAATACATTCAGGTGGGTAGCCATATTGGACTGAAGCAGCAGAACAAAGTTTGGTCCTAATGGTGCCACTAGACTCAAACTTTGTATTCAATGGCCAGAAAAGAAACTCAAACACTGAAAAATTTCCTATATTTAACTTTGCATATATAAATCATGCCAGTTAAAAAAAAATTCAACATGCTATTCCATCACAAAAGCAAGTGTGGTATAGTGGTTAAAGTGTTGGACTAGGATCTTGGAAATCCAGGTTCAAATCCCCACTCATGCCATGGATGACCTTGGTCATCCTGGGTGACCCTGGGCCAGTCACATTACCCTCGGCCTAGCCCTGACCAGGATAGCCTGATCTTGCCAGATCTGAAAAGCTAAGCAGTGCCAACATGGAAGCAGGCAATGGCAAAGCACCTCTCAACATCTCTTGCCTTGAACATCCTACAGGTTCACCATAAGTCAGCTGTGATATGATAGCAATAAAATAAAACCCCGTCACACCACTCATGTTCTGAGCAGGCACTTGGGAGGACTTCTGTTCTCCATTTTGAGGCCCAATAGCTGACCAATCCAAACATCTACAAGGCATTTGTGATAGCTAGGAGTCTGCCTTTGTACTATCATTTACCAACTAATAGGGATGTGTATTAACAGGCTCACAAGCCAAAATTTGGCATGAAATTGGGCTGGTTCAGAGGTCAGAAGCCATTGTTCAGGAAAGGTGCCTTCCCCAAAATTTTACCAGACTTTTGGCTATCAAGCGGAAAACCCCAGCCCGGGGGGGGGGGGGAGGGGGTTGGAAGCCCAGCTGGGCTTATTTTTCTGGGGGAACATGCTGGAACAGAGTTCCAGAACCTCTTTGAAAAATTCTTTTAAAATTGTTTAAAAGTTCATGAGTTTTCAGGATACAGATTGAAAACTCCATTTCCTTATTGAGAGTTCCAGCACTTCTCCCCCCCCCCTTGCAAAAATGCCCTACTTGAGAACAAGAAGTGAAACTGGGGTGTGTGTGGAGACAGAAATGAATGAGAAACATATGGAAAAGGAGATAAATTAAGAGAGGGAAAGGTAGTTTTATCTTGCTGCAACACCCAAACTAATGCTTTGCAAGATGTGGCTGAGCTGGGTGCAAGGAAAGGAAGAGAGAAAGGCTAGACTATTAGAGAAAATGACCTGGATTCTGGCAATTACTGCAGCAGCTATCAGTGTGCAGGCTTGGTTGTACAATCTGTTGAGTGAGTTTGCGTCAGCCTTGGAGAAAGGGAAGTCTAGCCAATCCCAGAGTTCTTTTCACTATGCTCAGACTCCCCTGCACTTCTAGTGGCTGCAGCCAGAACTGCATTTTAAAAATAAAAGGAAAGACATTTCGGCTGGATGCAGCATGACGCTAGCTTCAACCCCCCCCTTCAAGAGCCTTCCTAAAGCAGCACCTGGGGCAGAGCACAAATCCCACCCCACTCTTAGTATGCCTCTGGGTGTCACTATGCTTCATATGATGTACATTTTCAAGAAACTGAAAGGTTTTCCAGAGCAGAGGTGGGAAGTCACTGCATTTGACGATTGTCTTCTTCTTCTTTTTTTTTTTAAAGAATATTCTTAATTATAGGAAAGCATCTAAGAAATACTTCTCCAAAGAAATCTGAAGCTACTATTAAATGTTAAACTATTTACATTGCTAGATAGATTAATCTGAATACTGATTAGAAGAAGAGAAGATTTATACCCTGCCCTTCACTATGTGAAGGAGTCTCAGAGTGGCTTACAATCTCCTTTCCCTTCCCCTCCCCACAACAGACACCCTGTGAGATAGGTGGGACTGAGAGAGCTCTTTTGAGGACTGCTCTTGAGAGAACAGCTCTGAGAGAACTTGTGACTGACCCAAGGTCACGCCAGCAGCTGCAAGTGGAGGAGTGGGGGTTCAAATTGCACATTTTAATCACTCTCTGTGTAAAGAAATATTTCCTTTTGTTCATCCTGAATCAACTGTCCCTCAGCTTCATTTGATGAAGAGATCAACGTAAAGGGTGAACTGGCCTACTAAGCATCTGCTTTCCATCATGTGATACCCCCCCCCCCATTGCATGGGGTTTTCTTAAATTTTAATGATTTTAAAATGTGATTTTATGAAGTTGAATTGTTATCTGCCTTAGTGGCCCTTGTGAGAGCTCAAAGGCAAGATATAAGTTTTGTCAATAAATAAATTAGTATCAGCCAAGGCCCAAGCTTGGAGACCTGATAAACACGTGGTGATGAACTTAAAAAAAGAGGCTATCTGCCAATAGCCATGTTGGCAAACCGTCATGAAAAAACAACATTTTGTTCTAACTGTGCATGTCTTTGGGTGGGAAACAAAAACTTTCTTGTAATCATTCATCCCCTTTTGCAATTTCTTTTTTGTTTTCCTTTTCCATTCTTCAAAGTCACATTTAGTCTATTAGTTTATGGCTGTTCTTCTGAATGTCCAGTGATCTTCTTTCTCAGTGAAGGAATGCTGGTAATTAGAAACATAACAAGTATGAACAATCGTTACCAGTAAAGTGTGAACAGCTTGAACCCATAAAGTCTTTAAAGGGAACCACAGTGCAGTGCTTTTCATATCAAAGGGGAATAGATCGGCCAGAAACCGGGGAGGGGGGAGAGCAAAGAAAATCTTCATTTTGGTTTGGAAATCCCAGTACAAATCTTGAAAGTTCTCACAATGCTGCTTTGGTTATGCAGAGATTCACTTTTGTTCTTCATCATTATTGATCTTCACATGCAGACTTGTGTTTTAGAATTTAAGAATAGCGAAGCAGGAAGTATTAAAGTCAACATGTTATGAGCACCAGGAACTGAAATGCTAAGGGGACCAAAAGGGACTTTTTCACCCTCAGACAAATCATCACCATTCCAGAAAACTATATTTTATTTTCTTTGATGGTCATGCTAACAGGCTTTGTCCTACTCCAACATTTATATATTTTATGCCCTGATTCTTAAAAAACCTTGCATGAATAATTACTGCTCACAGTAGACAACTAGCCTGCTTTTACAGGACTTGTGCCATAGAAAAAACATTTTGTTGTTGTTGTTCAGTCACGCAGTCGAATCCAACTCTTTGCGACCCCATGGACCAGCTTCCGCCAGGCCTTCCAGTCTTCCGCCGTCCTCTGAAGTTTGCTCAATTTTATGTTCGTTGCATCTATGACACTGTCTAACCATCTCATCCTTTGCCGTCCCCGTCTTCTTTACCTTCAATCTTTCCCAGCATCAGGGTCTTCTCCAGTGAGTGCTCCCTTCTCATTTGGTGGCCAAAGTATTTGAGCTTCAGTTTCATTATCTGGCCTTCCAGGGAACAGTCAGGGTTGATTACTTTTAGGATTGACTGATCTGATCTTCTTGCAGTCCAAGGAACTCTCGTCTTCTCCAGCACCATAGTTCAAAAGAATCTGTTCTTCGGCGCTCGGCCTTCCTTATAGTCCAACTCTCGCAGCCATACATGACTACTGGGAATACCATTGCTTTGACCATGCGGACTTTTGTTGGCAGGGTGATGTCTCTACTTTTTATCATGCTGTTTAGGTTCGCCATCGCTTTCCTCCCAAGGAGCAGGCATCTTTTAATTTCATGGCTGCTGTCACAGTCTGCGGTGATCTGGGATCCCAGGAACGTGAAGTCTGTCACTACTTCCACGACTTCCCCTTCTATTTGCCAAGGAGTGATGGGGCCGGATGCCATGATCTTAGTTTTTTTGATGTTGAGCTTCAAGCCCACTTTTGCGCTCTCCTCTTTTACCCTGAGTAAGAGGCTCTTTAGGTCCTCTTCACTTTCTGTCATTAGAGTGGTATCGTCTGCATATCTGAGGTTGTTTATCTTTTCCCCAGCTATCTTAATTCCCGCTTGTGATTCATCCAGACCAGCATGGAGAAGGAAATGGCAACCCACTCCAGTATCTTTGCCAAGAAAACCCCATGGACAGTATCAAAAGAAAAGACATGGATAGCCCTAAAGAGTTCACGACACATTACAAGTATAATAGAGTTTTAGAGTCAAAACTACACATGAAAAAGGAGGTTCATGATCAGATTCCCAGATTTGTAATTCAGAGTTTTCACCCCCACGTGGAAAGCAGGATGCCCCTGCATTAAAGGGATGACTGGTTTTCTCTGGTTCAATAGAGAATTTGTGAAGGGGCTTCAGGGTTTGTCTGTGTGGACACTCCCTCTGTCATGGTCACTAGTAGGGTTGCCAGCTCTTGGTTGGGAAATACCTGGATATTGGGGGGGGGGGTGGAGCCTGAGGAGGGTGGAGTTTGAGAAGAGGAGGGATTCCGATGGGTTATGACGCCATAGAGTCCACCTTCCAAAGCGGCCATTTTCTTCCGGTGAACTGATCTCTGGCACCTGGAAATCAGTTGTAATCCCAGGAGATCTCCAGCCACCACCTGGAAGTTGGCAATCCTAACTATGGGGAAAGGGGTAGAGCTAAACTCTGCTTTCAAAATGGTGTCAGGCAGCTTGCTGCTGGGCACCATGGCCCCTTTTAGCCCTTTAATAGGGTTCCTCCCTTTCCTACGGATGGAGCCTGGAGTTCTGGGATTACAGTTGATCTCCAGATTATATATTTATTATTTATGTATTTACTAGAAATTAGGCCCGTTGTGGAAATAAATACAACGGGATCTAGAAAGAGGCTCTGGGAGAGTGCTCTGGCTTTGGGCAAACAGTGTCAGTCTGCTTTTAAAACATGAACCTGGGACCTGCACACCACCAGAATACAGCAGATTCCATATGCAACTGACATTCCAACTGCCGGGGGGGGGGAGTTTGAGGTGTGGAATGGAGTGAAGTTAAATCAGCTTCCATATGCAAAAGACCAGGTTGTCGCAGCAGTTGTGGTGTGGGCGGGACCCGGGCTTTGCCTTCTGATTGGTGGCGATATATGCTGAGGAGCAGTGCCATCAGCCATACACTAAGGGAGTGCATTTTAGAATTAGAACTTTGGCACCCACTATTCAATTATATATAAGGAGAGATTATTTTCAATTTGTATCCTGCCTTGCCGGGCAACCCCCAAATCTCCAGGACTGTCCCAAGGTGGACTCAGCAGCCTTTCTCCACCTAGAGTTATTTGGTTCTAATTGCCCTTCCCAACTTTTTGTTCCAAAGGGGAAGTGGAGGGATGTTTAAATATACCCTGCAATTAATTCTCAATGATAACGTTTCACTTTTAAAACAACTTTACCTTGACCTGGATGGGCCAGGGTAGCCCAGTCTTCCCAGATCTCAGGTTGGCCTTGGTTAGTATTTGGATGGGAGACCACCAAGGAATGAAAACCCTACAAAGCCACCACGAGTTGGCTGTAACTTGCTGATATTTCACACACACCCACACACCCCACCACCACCACCACCAACAACAACAACTTTTCAAACAAAATACCAACATTGAGGCTCTGTCACATCCTTGACACATCAGTGTCACTGTGTCACATTTTAACTTAATTCTTTTAAAGATTGAAAATAGGTTTCTAGCCCTAAATTACCACTACCTTTTTTTTTTGCCTAACTGTAGCTTAACACGCAGAAATCAAGGTGGTGACAATTTCCCCACTTATTACTGTTCCCCTCCCCAAACTGCCTTATAAAAGGAGCAAATTGGCAAAGGAAAGTAGCCCTGTAGTAGTCAATAGATTGCTTTCTGAGAGGGCTGCCTTCAGATGGGGGTGCAAAAGCTTGCCCCCCCCCCATCACGATAGCAGCAGATGGCATGGGAGAAAGGTGAGAACAGCATCTATCCCCCCCCCACAGGCATTGCTAGCTACGTGATGCGGACAGGTTTACATTTATTCTGGTGGGGAGACCACCAGGGAAGACTAGGATTGCTTCACAGAGGAAGATAATGGCAAACCATCTCTGCCCATCTCTTGTTTTAACAGCCCCATGGCTGGTGTTGCCATAAATTGGTTGAAATTCAATGGCATGTTCTTCTTCCACTACTCATAAGCATGGTGGGAGTCATGACACTTGACAGCCTCCTCTTCTTCACCTCCCTGTTTATAATGCCCTAGCAGCTCAAACAGGCTCAAATAGTATCCACAAATCACTTTAATTTCAAGGCTTGGTTTGGTCTCGCTGTGTAAATTATTCAGGCAATCTAGATTGAAAATTTTCAGGTCAAAATGCTGAATAAATGTAACAGCTGACAAGTTGTAATCTAGCCCTGTTATGGGGCTGCTTTATGTGCTCCCATAAAATGGACACCAGCATGGTGTAGTGGTTAAGTGCAATGGATTCTAATCTGGAGAACCGGGTTCAATTCCGCACTCCTCCACATGAAGCCAGCTGGGTGACCTTGGGTCAGTCACAGCTCTATCTGAGCTCTCAGCCACCCCCAATAAGTCTAGCTCACCACCAAGCATGATGCTAATGAGCTAGAACTTTTGGCTGCCAGACAATCTTTGGCTCTCCTGGCTATACTACACGCAATGCAGTATGATAATTAATTAATTAATTAATTAATTGGCCACAAATGGAGTGGAATCTTTGTCACCACTCAGCCGGGACATTATATTCAGAATTGAACCAATCACATTTATCCCCCAGCCTTTCTCTGAGGAGCTCAGTGTGTAAGTGGCCTCCACAACAACCTGTGAGGTAGGTTAGGATGTGAGATACCAATGTTGCCAATTCCGGGTTGGGAAATTCCTAGAGATTTCAGGGTGGAGCCTTTGGAGGTATGGGGAGGGGTGTGAGCTCAGCAGGATCTAATGTCATAGAAGCCACCCTCTAAAGCATCCATTTTCTCCATGGGAACTGACCTCTGTCATCTGGAGATCATGTATAGTTCTGGGAGACCTCTAGGCCCCACCTGGAGATTGGCAACCCTATGGAAGAGTGATTTGCCCAAAGCTACCCAATGAGCCCTAAGTTCAAACCTAGGCCTTCCCTGTTTATCAGTGTTGTACCCCACTATACCACTGTATTAGCAGAAATATCAGGCCAACTGTAAGTGTAAGACACCAGTCCGGTGTGTCCTTAAGAATGATAAACATGACAATGTCATTGTTATTTAACAGTCATCTCCAAGTAATGAATTTTCAGTTGATTCTGAACTTGCTTAGCAGTAATGACAACAAATTTGCATATATTATATTGGCCTGATACCCATGCTTCGCTAGGTATTTAAGTTCCGTACGGTAAATCCAGTTATAATACTGATGATGTGAAGTCTGAAATGTAACCTTTGTTGTAGGAATTCTAATGGAGAATATTGTAGTGTAGAAAATGAAGTGCAACATAAGTACTTTTTCCCCTCTCTACTGAAGGACCTCTCTGTAGACCACATTGGTGGTTCTGCCCTCAGGTGCTAGGATCACCAGGCTGCTTGGTGAGCTCACTCTGGAGCAGGCAACATAGAACTCTCCATTTAAGAAGCAGTCTGTTACGTCAGCTCCTGCCACCTTCCACGAAAGTGATGGCCTTTCTACTTGTGTTCCTGGATTGTTTTGCTCATATGGAGACTGTGTTGTTCTGAGTACCTCAGGGTGATCTCACTGGTACTTGGCCTGCACCTGTCTGGTGTTAGGGGGGTTGTATTTAAAGGCATCAAGGAGGCTGGGCCAGCAGCAAGGCTAAGGCAATCCTGCTGAGCAAACCTCCCTGGCAGCTGTAAGCACCCAACCTCATCTTCTACACCTGACAGGTAGCTGCCAGTCCAGTGTAGAAGGGAGAAGGGGGAGGAGTATTAGAAGCCACTGTGGACTTGAGGCTGGCGGGATCATTAAGGCATTACTGCTGGGGCGAACTTCCTCATGGTTTTAAGCACCCTGCAACCCCTGCTGCACCTGACAGACAACTGCCTGTTAGGTGTAGGAGGTGGGGGAGTGCGTTGGAAGCCATCAGAGAGGCTGGGTCAGCAGCATTACCGTACCTCACAGGTGGTTGTTGGCCATTCCTGATTTCCTCAACTGTCATTAGCTTTCTGCAGACTCCTGTAAGGTTTTAAGCACCCTGTAACCCCTGCTGCCCCTGACAGACAACCGTTTGTTAGGTGTAGGAGGCGGGGGAATGTGTTGGAAGCCATCAGAGAGGCTGGGCCAGCAGCATTACTGTACCTCACAGGTGGTTCTTGGCTACTCCCAATTTCCTCAACTGTCATTAGCTATCTGCAGTCCTCTGTAACTGTTGGCTTTTTTTTTTTACCTCAGAACTCTGAGATCTGCAGCTGACCAATCAGAGAGTGGGGGGTGTAGGGAGAGAGCTGCCTGGCAGCCGCATAGGAATCTATGGGGGGAACATATTTTCCTCCACTTAGGGGTCAAATTTCTAAAAATCCCTTCTTAGTGAGCACCTACGCCATGGTGGGAGCGCTCTCCCCGAATTTGGTGTCTCTAGGTCCAGTGGTTTGGCCTGGGTGTTGTTTTTACGGTGAGGGGACTTTCTTTTATATATATAGATGTGAGACTAGGGTTGCCAGTACTGCCTCAGCAAACGCCAGGAAATTTTGAGGGGGGTACATTGGGAAGAGTTTGTGGGGAATGTGATGTCACATCCGGGACACACTCTAGGAGTTCCCCCTAATTTCTTTGTTAAAGACCACAGCAACATAGGGGAATTCCTAGAGCCTCACAATGGAGGCCATTTTCCAGCCTTTTCTTCTCCTTCTCAGTTTCTCAAGAGTGGGGAATTGGGGACGAGGGCAGGGGTTTACCTAGCGTGGGTGAACAAATGGCAAGCATACGTGAGGCAGAAGAATATGATTCTATTTACAGCTGGCGGCAATGGAAGCCTTCAGAGACGATCCAATGGAACATTTTCACACTCCTCTTTCCGTTGTTACTGATAAATATAATTTTAAAATATTAAATCCTGCACCCTTTACACATGTAGCAGCTCCAACATGTTCTGTTGATTTATAGTTTGTTTTCCATGAGCACACTGACTTTCCTGGCTGATAGGGAATGACACAGGGCTAATTAACCAAGCAAACAATTCCACAATGAAAATGCCCAGCCTGTGGATCTGTGTTTACAGACAGTGAGAGAAAATAGCAAACACTCATGAAGTGGGAACCTTTGACATACAGGGAGAGTACATGGACTAAGGATTTAGCCTCTAATGAGAATTCATCCCCACCCCCTCATTAGAGCACACACAGGCCAACCTTCTGCAATCTCTGGGGCTTCTCTGCTTGAATACAGGCATTGGCCTGGGAGTATCCATCTATCCATGTAGTGAATTTTTATAATCTCACCCTTCCTCCAAGAAGTTTAGGGTGGCATACCTCATCCTCTCCTCCATTTTATTCTCACAACTACTCTGTGAAGTAGGTTAGGCTGGAGACTTGCCCAAAGCCACCCAGCAAGCTTTGTGGCTATGTGAGGATTTGAATTCATCTTTCCTAAATTCTAGTCTGATGCTAACTGAGGGGTTTCCAGATGTTTCTTTTTTTGGGGGGGGGTGTCTGTGGGCCCTTTTGGAATTGTGAGAATGGAAAGTGGTCACCACCACAAAATGGCGACCATGGGCTGGGAAATCACACAATGGTGAGAGGCGGCAAACCAAATTTTGCCCTATGATGGAGGTGTTTCCTAATTAGTGGTTCCTGCAAACTCAAAGGTGATGCCTCCTGGGGTGTCTTCTGAGGCAACCCCTGCTCCAATGAGATAGGAGACAAAAACCAAGATGGGTAGCCATGTTAGTCTTTCTGTAGCAGTAGAAAACAGCAAGAGCCCAGTAGCACCTAAAGACTAACATTGCTCACTTCTTCATACTCTGCCCCAAATTGTCTTAGTCTTTAAGGTGCTACAGGAGACAAAAAGAACCTTTTTCTCTTTTCTTAAAATAGTAGAACTTGAGGGCATCCTATGAAGTTGATGGGCAGTAGATTCAGAAGGGACAAAAGGAAATACTTCTTACACAATGAGTGATTAAAATGTGGCATTCACTGCCAGAGGATGTAGTGATGGCCACAGGCACAGACATCTTTAAAATGGGATTAGATTCATGGAGGATAAGTCTATCAGTGGCTACTACCCATGGTGACTAAAGGGAACCTCCACGTTCAGAGGCAGTTAGCCTCTGAATCCCAGTGCCAGGAGGCAACATCTGTGGAAGGTCTCGGCCTCCATGCCCTGTTGTTGTCTCTCCAGAGGAACTGGTTGGCCACTGTGTGAGATAGGATGGTAAAGTAGATGGATCACTGGTCTGATCCAGCAGGGCTTATGTTTTTATGTTTTTATGAGACAGCGAAACCTGGCCTTTTGCTTTGGAGAAGAGATGCTTTGTCAAAGAAGCAGACAGGTGCTGGAAACTTGACAATGCATTGGGGAGAAAGGCTCTTAACCACTACATCACACTGTCTCCAGATCACACTGGATGAACAAATCCAGCCACCAGCCAAACCTTTGCTGAATTGGAGCACCTACACTTTGATGGCATGGTGGCCAGTGATGGGCAGGTGGAGAAAAGAATGTGTGACCCTCAAGGGGCAGATGTGCCCTCTCAGAATGAAGAAGGCAACAAATATGGAGAACCCTTGGGTTGAATCCACTGTGGTATGGTGGTTAAGAGTGTTGGACTAGTACCTGGGAGACCCAGGTTTGAATCCCCAGTCATGCCATGGAAGCTCACTGGGTGACCTTGGGCCACTCACACACTCTCAGCCTAACATACCTCACAGGGCTGTTGTGAGGAAAAAAGGGAGAAGAGGAGAACAGCGTAAGTCGCTTTGAGTCCCCATTGGATAAAATAATAATAAAGAAAGAAAGAATAAAATCCTACTGAAGCATGAGTGGAAGGACCTCATGCAAGAGGCAGTGTTGCCAACTGGCCTGGATAAAATGTCCTGTCCCTTTAGTAGAGGGATAATGTGTGGAAATGGGAGGCTGATGTTTTGCTATAGAGTGAACCTTTCAGAGTGGCCATTTTCTCCAAGCAAACTGATCTATCACCTGGAGATCATTTGTAATCCCAGGAGATCTCCAGCGACCACCTGGAGGTTGGAAACCTGTGCCTGGGGAGGGCAGAGTTTGGGGAGGGGTGGGACCTCAGGGGACAGTGCCATAGAGTTCTCTCTCTAAAGCAGCCATTTCCTCTAGGGGAACTGATACCTGTTGTCTAGAGAGCAATAATAATACTAGGAGAACGCCAGGCCTCACCTGGCGGTTGATAGCTCTCAACTGGTTCTCTACCAATGGGATTTTCAGTTTAGTACTAAGCTTATTTATTGATGGATAGGACTCTAATGTTTATTTCTTATATTCAGGGGCTGCCCCAGAATCACTGCCACCCCCTCCAGGGGCCTCCAGACATCTCCTCGCCAGGACCAAGCAGGGGATGCGTGAGGAGGGTGGGCTGCCTGACCTCTGGATAAAGCGGGCACACTCGGCACCACTGAGCCAGCAAACCAAGCCCCAGATGGGGGTGAGTGGTTGTCACCACAAACGATCAGCCCGAGTCCCACTGGGTCAGACATGAGTGGCTGTGGTAGGAGCCTGCTCTTTTTATTCTTTTACCCCCTCCACTGAGGGTGTGAGGTCAACCCCCGCCTGGGTGGTGGCTGGAGATCTCCTGGGATGACGACCGACCTCTAGGTGTCAGAGATCAGTTCCTCTGGAGGAAACGGCCTTTGGAAGGTGGACTGTATGGCGTTATACCCCTCCTTTCCTCAAACCCCACCCTCCTCAGGCTCCACCCCCCAGATCTCTGGGAATTTCCCAACCCAGTGTCGGCAACCCTAGGCCTGGGGCAGCTGCTGCTGTTGCCCACCCCTGCTTGTGTTTAGAAATGCAGCTTTTGGAACTGGGTCCAGTAACGAGTGAGCAGTAAGGAAAACAGATTTATCCACTAGTGCAGACCTGAGCTCAGCTGCTGAAGCAATGCAAGGAGCTCTGCTCTAACTTTGAATGCAAGACCTGTGCGCATATGGAATGTGCAACAGATAGGTCAGATGATAGGCTTTCATTTAGGGGCCGCCGCTGCCACCACCACCACCAATGGTGGCAATACCATCGAGATCGGGAATTACCCTTGGTAGCCCACGAGGCAATGAGAACTATGCGGCAATTGAGAATAGGGGATTGGCACGAACCATCTACTGGACAGTGGTACCCCAATGGGGCTGTCGGAAGATACCATCATAACCACTTAAGACCATCTTGATAATGAAAGCACTTTATTGTTGTTAGTAGTGTTATTGTTTATGATTTTATTATTTTACTGGATTTTATGTATGGGCCTGCGCCCTTTGTAAGCCGCCCTGAGCCCGCTTGCGGGGAGGGCGGGGTAAAAATGCCTAAATAAATAAATAAATAAATAAATAAAATGATTAAATGATTTCATTGCATTCATTTTGCAAATGCATAAAAGAAAGGCTTTGCTCTCTGTACGTGCAGAAAATATAGTGGGGATAGGGACGCCAGACCCCACTGCCAGGCCCTACCTCTCTGCCACTGATCAACTGGCCAGCGGGGTGGGGTGGGGGGGAATTACCTCCAAAACAAGGGAGGAATGCCCAACATTTCAGCCATGAGCTTATGTGACCCGGAAATGTCAAGGCAAACACTCTGTGGTAGAAGCTTAATTCTACCATAGAGTTTTTGCTGAGAAACCAGAGCATCACCTCGATGTCCCCATGTCACTTCCGGGTCACATTGGAAGTCACGTAGGCATGTTGCTGAAATGTGCAAAGAAACTCTCAGCTCCCGATAAGCTTACTCCCCATCCCATGCCAGTTGCCCAGAGGGACCTGAGAACCTTAAGTGGGGGTACGATAGAGTTGCCACCTCTGGATTGGGAAATACCTGGAGATTTTGGGGGTGGACCCTGAGAACGGCGGGGTTTGGGGAGGGGAGGGACCTCAAGAGTCCACCTTCCAAACCGTCATTTTCTCCAGGGGAACTGATCTCTATTGTCTGGAAATCAGTTGTGATGGTGGGAGATCTCCAGGCCCAACTTGGAGGTTGGCAACTCTAGGATATGATCATGTCCACTTGGTACAAGCAGGCAGTGCTTCTGCTTGCACGAGGACTGTCTTGCACGTGGAGATCTTCTGCAGGACCCAGCTCTTGGCCTCCTAAGAAGGCTGCCCGACCTTGGCAACTGGCTGTACATGAATGAATCTATGTAGCCCCCGTCTCTCCTGTTGGCCCTGCAATGGGATTTCTGCATAAAGGTAAACTGACAGACTGGGACTGTAGTGAGCTGAACTGAGAACTTCAGAGCAGACTCGGATCATCTCTATTTTTTAGAGTTAGCTTTGCATATATGTAGCCAATTTATCAAATTCCTTAGCAGCTGGATTCCTTTCAACAAATAGGCAGTAAATCCAGCCCAGGAAGGTGCTGAAAGGGATGGTTGTGCTAAAACCACACTGAAAAACTCAACAGATGTTTGGCTTCATATTTCTGATCACAATAGGAACATCACTCAGGAATTGTCGACAACAGTGTGGCGTAGTGGTTAAGAACTGTGGACTGTAATCTGGAGAACCGGTTTGATCCCCCACTCCTCCACATGAAGCCTGCTGGGTGACCATGGGCCAGTCCCAGTTCTCCCAGAACTCTCGCAGCCCCACCTACCTCACAAGGTGCCTCTTGTGGGGACGGGAAGGGAAGGTGATTGCAAGCCACTTGGAGACTCCTTAGGCTAGACAGATGTGGGGTATAAAAAGCAACTTATCTTCATCTTTTTAAAGGGGAGAGATCTGCATCTAAGGAGAATTGCCTTTCTCATAAAACTCCAGTTGTTGTTTTTTTACATGCGAGTCTTCCCTCCCTCAATACTGAAGATGAAAGATGGAACATTTGTGCCCCTAAGGTGAATCTTTCTGACACAGGTATGAGGATCTTCCAGACAAAGAGTTATGGTGGAAATAGTTTCGCAATCATTCTGCTCTGGTAGACAGGAACAGCACCCACAATGGAATGACTGTCTGCCGAGAATATCGGTGGTTCAATTAATCTGACGGATGCCAAGAGAGTATTTTACATTGTTGAGAGATTCCACTGGTATCCTCACAGATAACCTTTGCATCGTGTCAGCCTTTGTCATAATAAACTGTAGTCAAATAATCCTGGGTGATCTTATACTAAACTCTTATATAAACTTCAATGCTGCAACAAATTGCTCTTTTCCAGTTTCAGAAGTCACACTAGAATACACTTACTCAAATTCTAAAGTCTTTCCAGCATGATCTTGGAAAGGTCAAAATTCTCTTATCTTAATTTCAGCTGCATTATGTCAAGTTTGGCTTGTTTTATCTTGGCCAGAATCTTCCACACTCCCCTCAGGGTTGAATAATTTACTTTCACTTTAGGTTAAACATGTGTTGACTCCAATCTCCAAGTGGAATTTGGAGTGATGGATGTCCAAGGAGTACACTTATTATGCTGGGCAGGCTAGATCGGTTTCATGACTAGCAGTTAGAGAAGATGTATCGAATGGATTTGTTTTTATTTAGATGCTTATGGTCTTTGGCAGATACGCAGAGCAAAATGTGAAGGCCAAAGGCTGCCGTCAGTGTCTGCAAAGACTTCCAGCCTCCAGGTGGGGCCTGGGGATCTTCTGGAATCACAACTGATCCCCCCCCCCCCGGGAGAAAATGGCTGCTTTGGAGGGTGGTTTGAACTGATATCTCAATGAAGAAGCTAAGCTGCATGCCTTCTCGACTGGTGTCTTCCAGGATTTTCCAGTTCACCAACCGGCCATTTCATATTACTTGCTTATAGGACGGTGAGTGTTGAGTCTTTGCAGCCATTTCTTGTTTGTTTTTCATTCATTTGCTTTTCATTTCCACCTTATCCCAGCAGCGCTCAAGATGTGCCTCTTGACTGAAGCAAGTTTAGAAGCCATTTTTTGTTCTCACAGTAGGGTTATGGCTGACACGGATTTTGAACTTTTCACTCTGACTACTTTAACGGCATTCGCTCTCCATTGGCTTCCATTCCTCTCTTGTCATCTTCTCTGTTTTTCTTCTTCCTCCTTCTGTAAAGTTTGTCTTTCAAGATCCTCCACTGGGTCACCTTGATTGTCTGTCTGCTGTGGAACAGTCCAATAGCACCTCAGAGACGAACAAGAGCTTTTGAGAATCAAAACTCCCTTTGTCAGAAACAAGTAGATATGGAGATTTCTGAGTCCTTTGATCTCAGTCAGAAGATGGAAGGGGTGCTGTAAAGATTGCTTGTCAAGGATGCAAAGACATAATGCATATTGTAATCAGCTTGATGAAAGAGTTTTCGGCTAAACATTAGGAAGAACATCCTGCCTTTTAGAGCAGTTCCGCAGTGGAACAGGCTTCCTCGGGAGGTGGTGGCCTCTCCTTCTTTGGAGGTCTTCAAGCAGAAGCTAGATGGCCATCTGACTGATTCAGTGAACTTAGGCAGCTCATGAGAGGGAGGGCATGAAGGGTTGCCTCAGTGCTTAGATCTTCTGGCCCTTTCTTCCATGCCCAGGGAAATTCTGATCACCAATTTGGGATCAGGAAGCAATTATTCTCCAGGCCACTTTGCCTAGGGATATCCTGGAGGATTTATGTCCTGGGCATGGAACAGGGGTCACTGGGGGTGTGGGGGTAGGTATTTGTGAATTTCCTGCATTGTGCAGCGGATTGGACTAGATGACCCTGGAGGTCACTTCCAACTCTATGATTCTGTGATTCTATGATTACAGCAGAAGGGAAATGCTTGGGGGCAGGAAGGACGCAGAGATCTCCATTTCTACTCAAAGGGAACTTTGACTCTCAAAATCTTATAACCTGAAAGTCTTATTGGTCTCTAAGGGCACCCAATGAAGTTGATGGGTAGTAGGTTTAGGATGGACAAAAGAAAAGACTACCTTACACAGGGAGTGATAAAAATGTGGAATTCACTGCCAGGAACAAACAGCTTTAAGAGTGGATTAGATAGATTCATGGAGGATAAGTCTATCGATGGCTACTAGCCATGGTGACTGAGAAGAATCTCCACAGTCAGAGCCAGGAGGCCACATCAGGGGAAGGCCTCGGCCTCTATGGCCTGTTGTTGGTCCTCCAGAGGAACTGGTTGGCCACTGTGTAAGACAGGATGCTGGAGTAGATGGACTATCGGTCTGATCCAGCAAGGCGCTTCTTAAGGTGCTTCTGGACTTGATTCTAGTGGTTCCACTGCAGATCAACATGGCTACCCTCTAAAACATTCTGCTGTGGTTTCAGTGCTACCTCCGTTGTGTTCTTTCCTTCCCCTCTGGATTTTCACCAGGTTTGACTAATAGGTCATTGGAAGAAGCTTCGTTTTTCAACCTGATTGGAATGTTTCCGAATTCTTGTGTTCCACTTTGGTGACACAGAGCGAGCACAGCATGGACCCTGACTTTCCATGTGAGAGACACTGGAGGCGCACTTAATAAGCAAACACCTTTTTTTCCCCTGGACAGGAATACAATAAAAGGGCAAATGAGTCACTAAACGAGCTGGCTGGGTTGCCGTGGGCAGGAAATATTATCCTCCAGTTTGCTTTAAAGTCGGCTTCAGAGTTCAAAAGAGACAAGATAAATATAAGTCGCAGTAGGGAGTAGCGATGTCAGTTCCAGGTTGGGAAATTCATGAAGATTAGGGGGTGGATCCTGGGAGGACAAGGTTTGGGGAAGGAACCTCAGCAGGGTATAAAGCCATAGAGAAAGCCTTCCAAAACAGCCATTTTTTCTCCAGGAGAACAGATCTCTGTAGACTGGAGATCAGTTGTCATTCCAGATCTCCAGGCCCCACTTGGAGGCTGGCGACGCTTCTTCTTGGTGTATACTGATGCCAGTGTCTGATGGCAACACTGCTGCAGATGGATACCACGGCAGGCCAAATGCTGATGGTGGAGATTTTCAGCTGAGCAAAGCACCATGGTTTCAGTAGCGCAAAGAACCTCACAAATGTGTAAACCTACTGCCAGAAAACCAAGCAGTTCATTCCCCCCCCAACACATATATAACCTACACGCCAAACCACAGTGCTGTGATGAAACCCTGTGGAAGATCTTACACAATTGCAGAAAACCAAGGAAATGAAACTTTACACTTCTGCTTTGACTTCAGGGAATATCCTGTACAAACTGTAATTTACAGTATGTCTAGATCTTAGTGCCACCTGTGGGATGGCAGTGGCACCGAGGAAAACTGTGGAGAGCTATGGGGTGAGTTTCTTTAGAGGGCACTGCAAAAACCATCATTTGTACACAGCCTGGTGTCTTTTACATGGGGATGCCATGGATTTCTTTCTTTCTTTCTTTCTTTCTTTCTTTCTTTCTTTCTTTCTTTCTTTCTCTCTCTCTCTCTCTCTCTCTCTCTCTCTCTCTCTCTCTCTCTCTCTCTCTCTTCTTTATTTATATTTAAGTTTTTCAAACAACCTTTTTACTATAAAACAGTGGTTCTCAAACTGGTGAACATGGGACCCATTTCTGAGCTTGCTGCACTTTTCTGGACTTAGGTGTAAACATGCTGTTGGGACCACAAAAAATGTCAGGATCTCGTATCCATTAACACTGACCATGTCCTGATCTTATCAGTATCCAGCCTTACTGAGCAACAGATTGTATTTGATGGCTATTTCGCACATCTGGCATAGGCAAAGCCAACCTTGCCCTCAAGCATCCCAGGGCCTCCACTCCCAGCTCACTCGGTTCCTCCCTCCTGTCCTCACAACCCATCTGTGAGAGAGCCACATCCAACTTTGGGATCCCTAACAGGGAGGCTCAAGCAGCTCCTGGCTCAGCTCTCTCCCTGCTTACTGGTCATGAGCAGGGAACTGATCCCTCTATGGGCTGCTTGCAGCCCTGGACCGGGAAGTGAAAATGGCCTTGGAGTAAGCTGAGCTGAGAACCCCCTGCAGTGCTTTAGCTAAGCCATTGCCTCCTTCTGCAAATGGGTGACAACTGCTGAGCTGACACAGATTGTTGTGGCTGCTGAAGGGTCAGAGGCAAGGGCCCCCTGAGATACTGGCAGAGCTTCTAGGGCTTGTCTCTGTAGCCCCTGGTTATAATGCCAGAGAGTCCACCCTCCAAAGCAGTCCAGGGGAACTGATCTCTGTAGTCTGCAAATCAGTTGGAATTCTGGGAGATCTCCAGGCCTCTCCTGGAGGTTGGCAACACTACTCTACCATCCAGAGACAGGGCCTTTTCTGTGGAGAGTCCATGTATTTGGAATGCCCACCCCTCCTATGACTACCTGGCTCCTGATTGATCTCCTTAGTCCTAGGTCTTGAGTGAGATCATTATTGTTTGCCCAGGTATTTAATGTATTTTTACTTTCCCCCCCCTCACTCTTCCTATTGTCATTCCCCTTGGCATGGAATTTATACAATGTAAACCTTTTTTTGCTGCTTTTATACTACTGTTCTTTTATGCTGATTGACTGTTATTATTCATTTTATACATGCCATTATAACAGCATACTAGGAACCTGCTGGTTTAGAGGGTTTCAAGTCTTCACTGTTTTCTGCCAGTAACATGGTGTCATCTGCATATCTCATTTGCATAGCCATCAATCTTCACTCGAAGGAGGGCCAGCTTGGTGTAGTGGTTAAGTGCGTGGACTCTAATCTGGGAGAACCGGGTTTGATTCCCCACTCCTCCATTTGCACCTGGCTGGATGACCTTGGGAAGCCATAATTCTGGCACAGCTGTTGAAAAAGAGCAGTTTCTGTCAGAGTTCTCTCAGCACCACCTACCTTACAGGATGTCTGTTGTGGGGAGGGGAAGGGAAAGGAGTTTGTAAGCCGCTCTGAGACTCCTTTGAGTAGTGAAGGGCGGGGTATAAATCCAATCTCTTCTCTTCTTCTTCTTAACCAAGCAGGGATTTATCCCTGCATTGACGTAACCTTGCAGGGATCCAGATCTAAGCAGGGACTTAACCCTGCATTGAAGAAGGGACTTATCTTGCAAGGACCAAGATCCAAGCAGGGACTTAACCCTGTATTGAGGAAGGGACTTATCTTGCAGGGACCCAGATCTAAGCAGGGACTTAACCCTGTATTGAAGAAGGGACTTATCTTGCAAGGACCCAGATCTAAGCAGGGACTTAACCCTGCATTAAAGGAAGGACTTAACCTTGCAGGGACCCAGATCTAAGCAGGGACTTAACCCTGCACTTTCTGAAATCTGAACCATGTCCTGAATGTTCAATGGCCAATGCATCGTCAGGAATTCTACTGCTCCCCCCATGTGTTTTGCAGAGGTTTACTCTCCTTGTTCGGAGAACCTGCTACTCCTTGTCCTTTGCTTGAATGGGGGACGAAATTGAAATATGTAGGAATGCATGAAAATGGTTTAGCCTTTCACACACTTCCTTTAACTTACTCCCATCTGCTCTTCCAGCACCCCCTCCAGGTGCTTTTTCATTTCCCCCCTGCAGCTTAGCAACCAAATAGTCCTTGCTTAGAGTTGCCCAGTGGCCAGGAGGAAAATGTCCTGTCCCTTCAACAGAGGTTCAATACACAGAAATGGGCAGTTGGCGCTTTTCATGGCATGGAGGGTAAAGAAGGCAAAAGAAAGCAAACTATTGGTGGGATACAAAAAAGTCCGTACATGTTTTACCATAGCTTCATCAGGAGATCTGGAACATGATATAAAAGGAACATAAAATAATATTATAAGAGTCCAAACACATTAAAAACAGAAGAAACGTAAATGAATGATCATGAGTGAGAATGTTACCTGAGGTGAAAAATCCCAAGGACTATAAATATTGTCATATTGCAGACAACAAAACATATACATCCCAGCAAAGCAATGCAGAGCTTTGTCCACCAACATATGCAGTTAAAATCATATATCTCAAGCACAGAATCATAGAACCATAGAGTTAAAAGGGACTTTCGGGATCATCTAGTCCAACCCCCTGCTCGATGCAGGAAATTCACAAATCCTTCCCCCCCACACCCCCAGTGACCCCTGTTCCCTCTAAGCTGTGGAATCTTGTGAACAAAAATTCTAATTTGTGAGCTACTGGCATTAAAGTTGTGACTGAGTGATTTGGCTCCTGCATAAATTATTTTGCTCTGCAGCCATCCTTCCTGAGCTAAGACAAAAAATGTGTGAGCCGGAGGCTAAAAAACTGTGAGCTAGCTCACACTAACTCAGCTTAGAGGGAACACTGCCAGTGACCCCTGCTCCATGCCCAGAAGATGGCAAACCCCACCCCCTCCAGGATCCCTGGCCAGACTGACCTGGAGAAAAATTGCTTCCTGACCCCAAAATGGCAATCAGCATTTCCCTGGGCATGTAAGAAAGCACTGATGCAGCCAGCATTTCCCTGGGCATGTAAGAAAGCAGCACTGATGCAGCCCTTCTCGTGAACTGCCTAAGTTCACCGAATCAACATTGCAGTCAGATGGCCATCAAGCCCCTGTTAAAAAACTCCAAAGGAGAGCCCACCACTTCCCAAGGAAGCCTGTTCCACTGAGAAACCGCTCTGTCAGGAAGTTCTTCCTAATGTTTAGCCAAAAACTCTTTTGATTTAATTTCAGCCTGTTGTTCTGGTCCAACTTTCTTGGGCAACAGAAAACAACTCTGCACCATTCTCTATATGACACTCCTTCAAGTACTGGAAGATGGTTATCTTATCACTTCTCAGTTTTCTCCTCTCCAGGCTATACATCCTGAGTTCCTTCAACCTTTCCTCATAGGACTTGGTCTTCAGACCCCTCACCATCTTTGTTGTCCTCTTCTGGACACATTCTAGCTTGTCTATATCCTTCTTAAACTGTGGTGCCCAAAACTGAACACAATACTCTAGGTGAGGTCTAACCAGAGCAGAGTAAAGCGATACCATCACCTTGCGTGATCTGGACACTATACTTCTGTTGATGCAGCCCAAAATGGCATCTGCCCTTTTGGCTTGGGCATCACACTGATGACTCATGTTCAGTGTATGGTCTACTAAGACCCCTAGACCCCTTTCACACATACTACTACCAAGACAAGTCTCGCCCAGCCTATAATGATGATGCATTTGATTTTTCCTGCCTAAATGGAGAACTTTACATTTATCCCCGTTGAAACGGACACTATACTTCTGTTGATGCAGCCCAAAATGGCATCTGCCCTTTTGGCTTGGGCATCACACTGATGACTCATGCACACTGATGACTCATGCTCTACTAAGACCCCTAGACCCCTTTCACACATACTACTCCCAAGACAAGTCTCGCCCATCCTATAATGATGCATTTGATTTTTCCTGCCTAAATGGAGAACTTTACATTTATCCCCGTTGAAACCTATTTTATTTGTTTTAGCCCGGTTTTCCAGCCTGTCAAGATCATCCTGTAACCTGAGCGTAAAATATGATATAATAATACACAGGACAATGAGTATTAAAAGATATAAGAAACAGAAATAACCTCTAATTACGTTGTTCTCCAGCATTCCCCCCACTACTGCTGAACTCACAGGGGGAAAAAAGGGAGACAGAATGCAGCCAGTGTCTTATCTGTGTTAGCTGCAAGAGAGCCAAGTCAGGTAAATAACATCACCCACTATTTGCTGCAGATCAAACTAATATCAAAGGGGCAGCTATGCTGCTACGGGGACCAGTTGAGCAGCTGGCCAACCCTATGGAGAACAATCCTAAGCAGGGCTATCTAATCAGAATCCTACTGAGATCTGTTCAATGGGGTTGAGTACCGGGAAGCAGGGTTCCCTCTAAGCTGAGTTAGTGTGAGCTAGCTCACAGGTTTTTAGCCTCCGGCTCACACCTTTTTGTCTTTGCTCAGGAAGGATGGCTCCAGAGCAAACTAATTTATGCAGTAGCTGACTCGCTCGCTCACAACTTTAATGCCAGTAGCTCACAAAGTAGAATTTTTGCTCACAAGACTCCTCAGCTTAGGGGGAACATTGCCGGGAAGTGTTTTTAGGATTGCACTGTGTGCCTCTTCCAAGGTCACCCAGCAAACATCATAGCTACATGAAGATTTGAACCTGTCTGTAAAGCACCTTCCCTCCCTGTTGTCTCTATTTGGTTGGCAAACAAGGGGGATGTCTGCAGAGTTCATGACTTCTTTGGCCCTCAGGGTCAAGCTGTTTGCTACTTGGTGAGATCTCGAGCTGCCCATCTGCCCCATGTGCATTGTTTTCATGTCCAGGGCTCTTTCAGGTTGTTTGTCAGTGGAGGCTTGGGGGCTAATTCCTCTCAGAAGACAAATGGCTTCTGGCAGAGCAGATAGCCGCTGATAATCTGGCATTCGAAGCTAAGATGAGCAGGTCAGAACTTCATTCCAGCAAAGGGTCCCCCTCCCTCTTTTGAATCACAACATGACCAAAAGTGATCTTAAAATAAACCATGGACATACCACAAGGAGTGACAGCTCTCAAGTCCCAGGGCTTCTGGTGGGGCCCACAATGGCCGCTCAGCCTCACACCCTTTCCCCATCTACCTGGTCACAAGCCCTCTTGCCACCCATGCTGACCCAGCTACACACACCGCCCAGTGCCATCCAGGGAAAGGCATGCTGGTGCTGTGTACAGCTGGGGTGGGGTTGTCCGATAGATGCTGGCACCAGGTGGGGGTCTGGGGGGGTATGTGTGGGGGATGCTGTCCATTGACAGCATTGTCACTTCTGGGGAAAACCTGGAAGTGGTCATGCCTCTCTTAGAATCACCAGAAACTCTATAATAACTGCAATGCATCCAGAACCCAATATTTAACAAAAACCGTTGACTGATCTGCCCCTAAAAAAATGTAATGTGCCAACAAGGAAAATTAGGGAATTAGAATAAGTTTTGCAGAAGGGAATATTTAGAGACATTACTGCAAATCAGTTTTTAATAACTTTGATTCTAGTTTCCATTTTGAGCATATTACTTACAATTTATCAGGTTGATAAACTATTTGATGGTAATAGCAAACAGATTTTGATATTTTATTTTTCTGGTGTCTTCTGGAACCTTTGTAAGCACTCTTACTGACCTATCTATTGTGGCTTGATTAATCATGCATATGGTTACTAAAAATTAGCTGTTAAAGGAATGTTGGCTGGGCACGGTCCAATCCAATGAGACATTCGTTGTTATTTATATTTCTTATATTTCAGGAAGCAATTTTTCTCCAGGCCAGTTTGCCCGGGGATCCTGGAGGTTTCTTGTCATCTTCTGGGCATGGAACAGGGGTCACGGGGTGTGTGGGGGGGAGGCATTTGTGAATTTCCAGCATTGTGCAGGAGTTGGACTAGATGACCCTGGAAATCCCCTTCATTTCTGTGATTCTATGATTCTATCCTTTATTCAGTCTATGTTTGTCTCAAATGTTAAATAATATAATGGCCTTGTATATTTTGGTAACACGCACAGATACAAATGAACAGGTAAGCTGTGGAAAACTTCATGAGTTTTAATTTTGCAAAGATTGTTCTGCCATTTCAGAAATTATCCTATGTAAATGGGAATTAAGAAAGACTGGAATATGCACAGAGATAATTTCCAAAGCAATGAGGGAATGGGACAAGGGAAATCCCTCCTTCTTACTTGAATAAATACTCAAACTTGTGGAAGCTCTCATATCTGTAAAAATAAAAAACAGTTTCATACCAGATGGTTTCCCCCCGCCCTTCTAAGCTCTGGAGCCCAACCAGGCACAATTTATTTCTTTTTCTGTAAAATCAGCATCATATCTGCCGACCCTTCTCATGACATGCTGTAAAAGATGTCATGTGCCGCTTTAAAATAAGTCACTGAAATGAAAAGGCAAAAAATTCACAAGGACATTGTAAATGTGAAGTTCTAACCATCTGGATTTCCATATGTTTAGCATTAGGGTTCCACTCCCAGAACATGATAAAAAACCCTCCAGGATTGCTTCCTGACCCCAAAGTGGTGATCAGCATTTCCCTGGGCATGTAAGAAAGGGCCATGAGAACTAAGCCCTGATGCAGCCCTTCCTGCCCTCCCTCTCATGATCTGCCTAAATTCACAGAATCCACATTGCTGTATGATGACCATCTAGCCTCTGTTTGAAAACCTCCAAAGAAGGAGAGCCCTCCACCTCCCGAGGAAGCCTGTTCCACTGCGGAACTGCTCTGTCAGGACGTTCTTCATAATGTTCAGCCGAAAACTCTCCTGATTTAATTTCAACCCATTGGTTCTGGTCTGGTCTTCTGAGGCAACAGAAAACAACTCCATACCACCCTTTCCCCTTTGGTGATGGGGGACACACCTGGCAACCCTACCTCCTGCAGTCATTATTCCCTACTCCATTGCATGGCTTAAAACAAACAAACTTGGGACTTGCTAGACTGCTATAGTGTTCTAGCACTATAACTAGCTGTTGCTGCCATGATCTACTAGTTCCCAACTTTCACTTTGCTAAAAAAGTAAGTCTCTAACCCTTCTTGTTGCAGAGTTAGAAGGCTGAATGGGCACCTTACTTTTTAACAATAAAAAAGTTGGGAACTAGTAGATTATTACAATAGATTGTTATAACATTATAAAGCTATAGAAATCGATCAATTCTGGATTGTTAAACAAACTCAAAAAGTCCTCCTGTGTATGTTTGGGGGAGGAATGGCAGCAATGGGGTTTGAGGCAATGAAAATGGCGTTGATGTAGGGGAGACCTGTTGAAAATGTATGCTTTCCCATTCACACAGCATCCAAAAGTGCTCTGTCTGCAATCTTTCCAAAAAGATTGTTGCAAACCAGACTTGGGAAAGCTTTTAGCAAAGCAGGGGAACACATGGAAACAGGCCGTATAGAGGACAACATCATGTGAATGCTCCTGAAAACAGCACTGCAGTAGGGAAACCAAGGGAGAGCAAAACATGCTCGTGGAAACATCCCAGGAGAGAGAGAGACACTCAACTGCATAAGAGAAAATAAGAGCATAAGAGAAGCCAATGTCGGATCAGGCCAATGGCCCATCCAGTCCAACACTCTGTCGCACAGTGGCCAAAAATACCAGGTGCCATCAGGAGGTCCAGCAGTGGGGCCAGGCCACTAGAAGCCCTCCCACTGTTGCCCCCCACCCAAGCACCAAGAATACAGAGCATCACTTGCCCCAGTCCAAGACTTCCTATCTATACCTTGTGGCTAATAGCCATTGATGGACTTCTGCTCCATATGTTTATCCAATTCCCTCCTGTGGCAGTGAATTCCATGTGTTAATCACTCTTTGAGTGAAAAAGTACTTCCTTTTAACCATTCTAACCAGACTGCTCAGCAATTTCATTGAATGCTCACGAGTTCTTGTATTGTGAGAAAGGGAGAAAAGTATTTCTTTCTTTACCTGCTCTGTTCCATGCATAATCTTGCATCTCCTGAATGAGTTAATTGCACAGTCCTGGAGCTACTACTGAAAAGGTCCCAGTGTTTTCTGCAGACTGCTTCAACTCCTGTATCAAGGAAACACCAACTAGGTCCCTTGATGATGATCTCAACAGGTGGCCATCTAAAAGTCTGGTTTAATTCTAAATTATTGAACCAAGCATGTTGTTGCATTTATCTGCTCTAAGGAAACTAAGGGGGAGCAAAACATCCCTGTGGGCCCTTTGCTAATTCCCCCTGAATGGGTAAATTGTTAGATTTGTTAACAGAAAGTAAAACCCCCTCCAGCTGCTCTGATTATATTCCCTAAAGCATTTTAACTTGAGTTGCATAAATTGACGTTTCTATACTGTTTGTACCTTAAAGCAGCCCCCCCCCCCTCCATGGACTTTTCCCACCTGATTTTATTGAGACTGGAGATTGATAGTAAGCAGCTCTCTAATAGCGCAGGGAGAGAAAAGCCGTGGAATGTGAGAAGGTCAGTCAATACTACAGGCCAGTAATGGAATTGTGGTCTCTGGGAAAGTCAGCATTTGTTTCCCTTTCCAAAAAGAAGTGCATCACTGTAAAACAATTTACGCATGTGAGGTCAGAACACCCAATTTCGAATGGTAAAGTTTTCCCCGGCCCAGCTGACTAAACTACCACATTAAAAGTGCAGTCCTAAGCAGATTGACTCCAGTCTACAGTTATTGAAATCAATGGGCTTAGACTGGAGTACCTCTGCAAGGATGCCATGATGGAGTGGTGAATTCTCCACCGGAGGGTCCTGGATTTCCTGACCTGGCAGCTGTTCCAGAATCTGACACAATGTCAGCCATGGCAGTGCTGCTCTTACCTGGAGGATCAAGATAAGTCCAGTGAGAAGGGAACAACAGACAAGGGACAGGAAAGCCTGGGCAGAATAATTTCATTCCCTGTTGACCTCTGAGTAAAGTTCTTACAAAACGTAAATCTTCTTTGTCTTTCTGGTACTAATACTGGATTGTAGACAAATGTACACGTATTCTGCTCTGAAGAAGCCTTATGAAACAGGTGTTGGAGCAAGCCTTTCTGCAGATCCGTGACCTTTAGGCTATTTGTCTACAATCCAGTATTAGTACCAGAAAGACACTGTATAGAAATTTTGCTTTCTGGTTCTATATTCACATGCCTTCTCCTGTAATGTCTTTTTGATAACATGCTGTGTCTTATTTCCTCTCGCAAGCCCAAATGGCCTGCCTATTTGGCCAGAGAAACTTTATAACCATGCCATATAACCACACATTCTTTCACACCTCTAAGGGAAGAGGCAGACCTGATGGCTCCTGTCTCTGCCTCACATTCAACAAGTCACGTAGGCGATGGAGAGGCTAGAAGCTGGGTCATGTGACTGTAGGCATGGTCTCCAAACTTCTAGCCTATCCCCACACGCAGCTATGACAACCAACAATTGGGCACCTCCCATGCCCACTCGCAATTGGCTAATAGCCACATCTAATTTGTGACTGGAATTGGGCTATAATTGTTTGATTCCTATGGGAATGAGCTCTCTCTTAGCTCTTGCTCTCTGCTCCTGCTCTCTCTGCTTGTTTTATTGCACCTGAAATGCAGCCCTTGAGGGACAAAGGGTGGCTTTGTGAACTGGATGCATACTTGCATAAGATGGGATTCCTACTCAAAATCCCTTGGTGCTAACTGGATTATCACAATGGGCAATCTTGAGCTCTTGGATGATATCCTGACTTGGTAACTATGAATCATTAATGTTTAGTTAAGACAAACAGCCCTAGCCTTTGTTATTTGGTAAACTCTGGTAGTCTGTGTTAAGATCTGTACTGAATAAAAAATTATTCTTGTTTCTAAATGGTCTCTGATGTTGTACCTGAGTTCCAAGTCTAAATCTGCTGGCTAACCCTGACCACATTCGCTACCTTGGTAAGAGCAGGGGTCATTTGGGGGGGGACGCGGGGGGACGCCATCCCCCCGGGTGAGGTGCGGGAGGGCGGGGCCTGGAGCTCCCTGCTGGTGCCCGCTGGAGGTCGCCGCCGGCTGTGGGGAGGACACACTTCTGGTGATGGCAGGGGGTGTGGCATATGCTAATGAGTTATGCTAATGAGTCCCCCTAGCTCTTTTTCTACGAAATGACCCCTGGGTAAGAGTGTGCATCTCTGAGTGAGTTGCTATTGTGTTAAATCCCAGATGCTAACTAAGGGTTTGGAATCTCTCCCTTAGGAAAGGCAGGGACTAGTGAAAAGAGGTTCTGGTGGCATATTGTTCTGAAAACCTGAGAGGGTATAGCCTACCTCTGTGTTTGTTGTTTAATGTACTGTAAAAGTACAGGGTTCCCTCCCATTCCTGGACTGGCTTCGTTGGCTAATACCTGTACAGACACAAAGAAGATTTACGGTTTGTAAGAACTTTAGATTATTGGACTGTGCTTGTCAATGTTGTGGAATCATTTTTGATGTTTATTCTTGTATGCAAGTACAGAAACATATTAGTATTAGTATTAATATTGATCTATTTTTGGAAAATCTATAAAAGAGGGATATTCCCTTCTTAAATGTGTCACGGTTGCTGTTGACTATTTTCTGCTCACTTATCTCATGATCTCTCTTTGGTGATCCAATCTTCAGGTAGGGTCTGGAGATTTCCTGGAACTACAACTGATTTCCAGATGACAGAGATCAGTTCCCGTGGAGAAAATGGCTGCTTTGAAGGGTGGAATCTATAGTATTATACCCCACTGAGGTCCCTCCACAACCCCTCCCTCCCTAGGCTCTGTCCCCAAATTTCCAGGAATTTTGCAACCCAGAGTTGGCAGCCCTACCACTGAGATATGGCAGTCTACCCCATAGTTAGTTGATCTTTCAATAATAATAATAATAATAATAATAATAATAATAATAATAATAATTTGACTTGTTGACAGACTTTGGGGTACGAATGTGTTAACCTAAGATTATTGGGGGCTGGGTTAAAACAGCATTAAATTTGATTTCTACCAGGATACTGTGTGTTGTCCCTGTTCCCAATACTCCTTGTAAACTAGGCCCAGTTTATAACAAGGCTTTGGGTTCAGTCCCAGGCATCTCCCGTTCGAAAAAGGATCAGACAGAAAGTCAGGGGTCCCCAACCTTTCTGAGCTAGTGAGTACATTTGAAATTCTGACACAGTGCAGTTGGCGGAGCCACACATGCTAGGGTTGCCAGTCCCCTGCTGGAGTTGGGGGATCCCCCACCCCCTGCCACCAACCAGCAGGAGATGTGGGGGGATTTGCCAGGAGCAGGAGGGAGGCCCAGGCTATGTGTGTACTGGAAGTGACATCATCACGTTGGTGATGTCTGGGCAATGCTCTGGTATTTGGCCAAAAACTCTATAGTCGACGCCATTTTTACCACAGAGTTTTTGCCCAAATGCCAGAGTGTCGCTGGGACACCACAGCACAATAATGTCTCTTCCAATATATACCAGAAGTGATGATGCCATGTTGCTGGTGATGTAGCCTGGGGCTCCCTCCCACTCCTGGTAAACCCCCACCCCATCTCCCGCAGGTTGCTAGGAGGGACATAGCAACCCTAACACAGAGGAAGCCCAAGTGCAGGGGAGAAGAGGGGTAATTCAAAAATACACTGGGAAAGAGAGGTGAGAGAGAATAAAACAAATACTGTGGTGGCAGCTGCCTCTGGAACAATATCGTTTTCTTTTCTTTTTGGTGTTTTGTGTATGTGCGTGTGTGTGCCTGAAAGTCATGGCTGACTTCTGGCATCCCCTAGTGGGGCTTGGATGTTTCAGAGAGGTGGTTTGCTATGCCCTGCCTCTGCATCCCTCCTCTGGTATTCCTTGGAGGTCTCCCATCCAAGTACTTGCCAGGGTCGATCCTGCTTAGCTTCTGAGATCCAACAAGATTGGGCTTGCCTGGGCTATCCAAGTCAAGGCAACAATATCATTTTAATCTGTCTTATTGAAATGTTTTCATCATTGTGATATTTGGATTCAAAATAGGAGTAGTAACAGGATTAATCTACCATAGGGTTGTCATTTTACCGGTCTGGGCAGGGGAACTCTCACTTTGGATCCCCACTTCCCTGCTGATTCTCGGCAGGGTGGTTGGGTAGAGAACGGGGCAAGTCGGTGTCACACTGGCATGACCTGGAAGTGACATCATGTCAGTTTGCTGCTCTAGGACTCACCCAAAACTCTATGGTTATTAAACCATAGTTTTTGGTGAATCCTACAGCATTGTGCCACTGATGATGCCACTTCTGGTTCACACTGGGAGTGATGTCGCAGCTTTGGCATGACACCAATCCGGTAGGTCCCTGCCCCCTGCAATCTCCCACTAGATGCCAGTGCTGGGCTGGCAACCCTAGTCTGTTGAGGCACAACCAAACAGGAGTCTTGTAGCACTTTAAAGAGGGAGATATTTATTGGTTTGGTTCTAGAAAGTTAGTCCCTAGACAGTACATTAAATAAATAATCAGCAAAATAAAATACCTCTAATCTTCCATCACTTTCTGAGGGTATAGATTATGCTTTGCTTGGAATAATATAGTTTGAGTTCTTCCTTGGGCGTCTCCCACAAGTACCCATAAAAAATCTCAGCTGAACCTGGCAGTGAATAACACCGGAGGTCATTCATAATTCAGACCCATTAAGCCCACGTCCTACGGCGAAAGTGCTCGTAGCGTTCTGTGACCGAGTCATTCCAGGTCAAAACGGGATGACTTCCAAAACTCCATAACAATGATGTAACGTTCCTGTGGCACTGAGTACGCTGCTATAAAGTTAGGTAACCCTAATAATACATATAATCACCATACAAGGCAATCCTTAACACGCTAATACAAATGTAACTCTAGACGTTGGTTGTGTTTTGTGCCACAAGATTTTCTGCAGCATGTATATGTTAGACAGGTAGTCAAATGATTTCCATGACAGGGAGATCAGCCAGGACCTTGAAGTCCTCTGAACAGCCAAAGCGACTTCCACCTCCCTGTCTTCTACCCTCTTCTCCTGCTCACCACAGCAGATACGAGAGAGGGATGGCTAACGGTACCAGAGGAAAAATGGGTGGGAGACAGGGCTGCCAGGTCCCCCCTCGCCACTAGCAGGGTATGGGATGAGTAAGGTTGCCAGATTCAGCTTGGGAAACTCCTGGAGATGATTTGGGGGTGGAGCCTGGGGAGGACAGGGACCTCAGTGGGGTACAATGCCATAGAGCCCACCCTCCAAAGCACCCACTTTCTCCAGAGGAATGGATCTCTGCAAGGCTATTTTTGGGCAGGAACGCACAGGAACGGAGTTCCGGCTGGCTCCCACGTTGGCCACGCCCAGCAGGAACTCATTAGCATAATAGGCCACACCCAATGGTAGAAACTCATTAGGATTGGCTACATTAGGGGTGTGTGGCCTAACATGTAAATAAGTTCCTGCTACAAAAAAAGCCCTGCGTTTTGACAATAAACAAAGTAAGTAGAATAAGAAGCAAAAGGTGGGTGTGGCTGGATGACCACACTTCTGGTAACATGGGGTGTGGCCTAATATGCTAATGCAATGTGCTATCAGGGTGTGGCCTAATATGTTAATGAGTTTCTGCTGTTGGGTGTGGCCTATTATGCTAATGAGTTCCTGCTGGGCTTTTTCTACAAAAAGAGCCCTGGATCTCTGTATGGAGATCAGCTGTAACTCTGGGGGATCCCCAGGTCCCACCTGGAGGCTGGCATCCCTAGTGGGAGAGGTCATGTCTGCTTCCCTTCCCCCCCACTGGAAGATTTAAACACAGAGAACAGATCTCTGGGTTGCAACCCGGCAATGCTGTACAGTTTCTGCCACAAATACTTCGGTAAAACTACTGTGCCTAACTATATGGTGTGCCTGAGTGTTCTGCCACGGCCAACCTT
>NW_015164684.1:797573-817089 GCF_001447785.1 Gekko japonicus
TAACCAGTTGGGAAAGTTCCCAGAGGGCTGCTGCCCTGGAGGATTGCTGGTACCCAGGACCAAGAAGAGCCAGGCCTCCGCATTTCCAGCAGAGCTGGATCAGGCTCTTCAGTAGAAATGATGAGCAGAATCTGCTCACCCGTTGCCTTCCTCTATACTGCCCCTGGAGGCAATGGGTGAGCCAGTGCTCATCATTGAGAGGGCTGTGGCTCAGTGGTAGAGCATCTGCTTGGCATGCAGAAGGTCCCAGGTTCAGTCCCCAGCATCTCCAGTTAAAGGACCAGGTAGTGGGTGATGTGAAAGACCTCTGCTTGAGACCTTGGAGAGCGGCTGCCAGTCTGAGTAGACAATACTGACTGTGATGGACCAAGGGTCTGATTCAGTATAAGGCAGCTTCATCAGTACTGCTGACTGGGTCTGAGCTGAGTGACCTCTATAGTACAGGCCAGCTCAAAAGAAAAAAAGGGGGGGACTGCTGAGCAGTCGGGTTAGAACACATAAAAGGAAGTACTTCTTCACCCAAAGAGTGATTAACACATGGAATTCACTGCCACATGAGGTGGCGGCGGCTACAAGCATGGATGGTTCAAGAGGGAATTGGATAAACATATGGAGCAGAGGTCCATCAGTGGCTATTAGCCACAAGGTATAGATAGGAACTCTTGGTCTGGGGCAAGTGATGCTCTGTATTTTTGGTGCTTGGGGGGGGCAACAGTGGGAGGGCTTCTAGTGTCCTGGCCCCACTGGTGGACCTCCTGATGGCACCTGGTATTTTTGGCCACTGTGTGACAGAGTGTTGGACAGGATTGGCCATTGGCCTGATCCAGCATTGGCTTCTCTTATGTTCTCACTTCTGTTCTTAACCAGCCTGAAAGAAACAGAGGTAACCAAAAGGGTTAAGTAAACAGGTCTCAAAAATGTACAAATAAAAAACACAGAACTAAAATGAGTATTAATAGTTTCAGGTTTCAATAAACTTTAATGGCATAAAATATAATAAAATACAGAGATGATCTTACATAGATAAAAGTCAAAATCGGGGGGCGTTAATAATCACAAGATAATAGCCACTAGGCAGCATGAACCATAAAAACTGCTCCAATCTAAAAATACCAGTTTACCAATACGGCAGACCAACCATTGAACAGAGCAATGAATATATATCACATACTCAGTTGGTTAAGGTAAAAAAGGTTTCCCTTATTCGAAAGCCAGTCGAATCCGACTCTAGGTATTGTGGTGCTCATCTCCATTTCCAAGCCGAAGAGCCAGCCCTGTCTGAAGACATTTCTGTGGTCATGTGGCCGGCATGACTAAATGCCAAGGTGCACGGAATGCTGTTTCCTTCCCACTGAAGTGGTCCCTATTTATCTACTTGCAATTTCTTGCTTTCGAACTGCTAGGTTGGCAGGAGCTGGAACCAGAGACAGGAGCTCACTCTGTCACGCGGCACACTCGGGTCTCGAACTGCTGAACTACCGACCTTCCAAGAGTACTGTAAATAGGATTGCCAGCTCTAGATGGAGAAAAACCTGCAGATTTTTGGGGGGGTGGGGAGGGGAGGGACCTCAGCAGGGTATAATGCCATAGAGTCCACCTTCCAAAGCAGCCATTTTCTCCAGTTGAATTGATCTCTGTTGGCTGGAGATCAGTTGTAACCCCAGGAGATCTCCACCCAGGGCTATTTTTGGGCAGGAACACACAGGAACGGAGTTCCGGCTGGCTCCCAAGTTGGCCACGCCCAGCAGGAACTCATTAGCATAATAGGCCACACCCAATAGTAGAAACTCATTAGGATTGGCTACATTAGGGATGTGTGGCCTAACATGCAAAGGAGTTCCTGCTACAAAAAAAGCCCTGGGTTTTGACAACAAACAAGGTAAACGGAATAAGAAGGGAAAGGTGGGTGTGGCTGGATGACTATACTTCTGGTAACATGGGGGTGTAGCCTAATATGCTAATGAGCTATGCTCTCATGGGTGTGGTTGGATATGCTAATGAGTTTCTGTTGTTGGGTGTGGCCTATTATGCTAATGAGTTCCTGCTGGGCTTTTTCTACAAAAAGAGCCCTGTCTCCACCCATCCCCTGGAGGCTGGCAACCCTAACTATAAATTGAACAAAAACCCAAACACGTTTTGGCTGACACCTTTCTCAGTGTAATGTTCAGCTCCCCGTTTCGTGTTTTACACCAGTCGCAGGATACTAGACTCTGGGGCAGCTCCAGTCCAGGTAAGTCTGGAGGTAAACTGGCTCGAAGAACTGCTATGAAGGATGCTGGTAGGCCCTGTGTTCTTTTCTTCATTCCCCCTGGATGACAGCAGCATCTTACACTCAGCGGTGCAACAAGTATTCTCCCTCCTCAGGCTCCACCCCCAAATCTCCAGGAATTTCTGATCCCGGAGTTGGCAACCCTAGTTAAAGAACAGGCAAACGTGTCACCTGCTTTGACTCTATGTGTCGGGCTTCTGTTAAAAGGATGATAGGCTTGCCAACCTCCAGGTGGTGGCTGGAGACCCCAGAATTACAACTGATCTCCAGGCAACAGAAATAATTTCCCTTGGGGAAAATGGCTGCCTTGGAAGGTGGACTCTGTGGTCCCCCCCCTTCCTCAACCCCCCCTCCCCAGGCTTCACCCCCAAATCTCCAGGAATTTCCCAGGTTCTACCAGCCTCCAGCTAGGGCTTGGGGATCCTCCCAGAATCACAGCTCATCTCCAGACTACAGAGATCAGTTCCCCTGGAGAAAATGGATGCTTTGGAGGGTGGACTCTGTGGCACTGTACCCCACTGAGGTCCCTGGCCTCCCCAGGCTCCATCCCCAAATCTCCAGGAATTTCCCAACCTGAAGCTGCCAACCTTGCCCCTCATCCCCCGCTGGTGGCCAGGGGGGACCTGGCGACTATACCTCCCTGTATAGACCAGTAATGTCAGCAGTGCAGTTATCAACTGACCAGAACTGTGGCCTGCCCTGCTCTTGTGCTGGTCACAGACTCTGCATCACTAACACATGAAGCTTTTCTCAGCATGAAGATGATCTGACCATATGGCCATCTGACAGCAGTGCTGACTCTGTGAACTTAGGCAGATCACGAGAGGGAGGGAAGGAAGGGTTGCATCAGTGCTTAGTTCTCGTGGCCCTTTCTTACATGCCCAAGGAAATGCTGATCGCCACTTTGGGGTCCGGAAGCAATCCTGGAGGGGTTTTTGTCATCTTCTGGGCATGGAACAGCAGTCACTGTGGGGTGTGTGTGTGTGTGTGGGAGGTATTTGTGAATTTCCTGCATTGTGCAGGGGGGTTGGACTAGATATCCCTGGCGGTCCCTTCCATCTCTATGATTCTATGATCAGCATTATCCGTGCAGCGAGGCCAGAATGCTGGCAATCCTAGAGGCACCAGAAATGAGGCGGGGAACCCTTGCGGCACCTGAGCCGCAGGGCAGACAGGAAGGCACCTCCTTGCCAAAAGAGGCCAAGTTCTGTAGAGCTCTGCAGAAACGGGTCGGCTTTCTTAGGGCGGGCCGTTCTAATAATATCGTCCTGTGAAGTAATTGTTCAGAGAGGCTTGTGGGAATTCTTGTCATGGTTGTTACACGCACACCTCAAAACCCAAACACAACCTGCCGAGGTGTAATGGATGTGCAGAGCCACACCTCAGAAGAAGCATTTATATAATGCAGCCTCAAAGGGGGAAAAAAGTTAACAGTTTGTGGTGACGGTAGGATGAATCATTTCGTGCACAGGTCTTTGTGCCAAAGCCAAGCCCGTGGTGGCATGACCCCATCTCTTACTTGCACCGTTCTTTTTTAGACTCGCAGCTTCTTGTTGCCACAGCGCATTACATAAGCAAGTGTTGGGAGGGGTGAATGAAATCTGACATCAACGTTGCAATTGCCCCGGGCTCGCCACTGACCCTAAAGGAGGAAGATCTGTGTTGTTCTTCCAGTCACCTCACGGTCCACCCATCTGGCTATCATACCTCTGGCGTGCCCCACCTTCGCGAAAGTCCCTCCTGCTCTTTAAATGCTGGTAAAGGGTGTGGGGCATCATACTAGACTACTTGGCAACAATGGAGGTGGTTCTGAAGAATCTTAAAACTTCAATTTCTATTTAAGGTTTTCTCAGCTAGCATAATAGACTTTGGGTGACATATACGGACAGGGGTCATTTTGTAGAAAAAGAGGTGCAGGAGCTCATTAGCATAGCTCATTAGCATAACTTATTTGCACATGCCACACCCCCAGCAGTGTGTCAGAAGGCAACACCCACCGCTCAGGCTCCACTGGACTGTTTTGGATTGCTAGCTATTGGGGGGGGGATGGGACGGGACATGCAGATCTGTCCTCGCAGAGGAGGGAGAGCTTGTACCTGAATAAGACTTAGCCTTAAAGGTGCCACTGGACTGTTTTGGACTGGGGGGCTGGGTGGGGGGCTCTACAACTTACCTGGCTGCTTCTTGCTCTGACTGAAGGCTGCTGGGAGCAGGGGGTGGGGCTTGTTGCATGTGCCCGCCTCCTGGGCTCTTTACTGCCGGAGCTCCGCTCCTGTGCGCTCCTGCAGGAAATGACCCCTGTATACGGAGCTGTTTTTATAGACTGCTGCTTGGATTCTAATAGGTCTAGTATATAGATCCAGTTGTTGTATGTTTAATTATTACTTTTGTTGTGGAATTTTGGATGTATTACCCATTGATTTGTATGTGAATGTACTTGTAAATTGTAAAATAAAATAAAAGTGTTTATGGTGAAAGACTGTTGATAAACCTATGGAGACAAGACTCTGTTGGGCTCCTGTGGAGAACCTGGTATCCTTGAAATCATTGAAACCAAATGGGTGTGGGCAGGGGTAGTTTCATAGAAAAAGAGCTAGGGGAACTCATTAGCATAACTCATTAGCATATGCCACACCCCCTGACATCAGGGGCCCGGCGGTGGACCTGCAAGGCCGGCGGGAGTGCGAGGAAGCCCCGCCAAGGCCCTCCCTGGCCCCAGGTAGGCAGGGGTGGGGAGAGGCGGGGAGGAAGCAACTTACCCTCCCTCTTCTCCTGCCTCCTCCTGGCTGAATGAGGGCCGGAAGCAGGGCGGCCGGAAGCAAGGGGCGGGGCTTCATCATGTGCCCCGCCCCCTCACACCTCACCCGGGGGAACTGCGATCCCCCGCGATCCCCCCCGAAATGACCTCTGGGTGTGGGGGTTCCCAGGAAGCCCAATGCAAGGGGCTCAAACTTTGCAAGGGATGCTACTTTGGCAAGTGGACATCCCTTCCACATGGAATGCCAGAAGTCCTCGTTTTCAATGAGAGCATCACTCTGAGCATTGACTTGTAGGCTCATCATTGGTTTTAAATTTATATCCTGCTTTTCTCCCTAACCAGGGACTCATAGCAGCTTTTCACTTCGTTCCCCCTCCTTCTCTCAGTCCCTGCAACAACTCTGTGAGGGAAGATCCAGGTGGGTAGCTGTGTTGGTCTGAAGCGGTAGAGCCAGTTTGGTGTAGTGGTTAAGTGTGCGGACTCTAATCTGGGAGAACTTGCCCAAGGTCATCCAGCCAGGTGCAAGTGGAGGAGTGGGGAATCAAACCCGGCTCTCCCAGATTAGAGTCCGCACACTTAACCACTACACCAAACTGGCTTCAGACCAGAACTCTGTTGGTCTGAAAGGTGCCACTGGATTCAAACTTCGTTCTGTGAGGGCAGGTTGGTGGTGAAAAGTGCTGACTTATGGCGACCCCTTGGGGTTTTCAAGGCAAGAGACACTCAGAGTCGGTTTGCCATTGTCTGCCTCTGCATCATGACCCCGGCATTCCTTACAGGTCTTCATCCAAATACTAGCTAGGGATGACTGTGCTTAGCTTCCGAGATTGGGCTAGCCTGGGCTATTCAGGGCAGGGCTGAAGGTAGGTTAGGTCGAGACATTGTGACAGGCCCACGGTCACCTGCCAGGCTTTTGTGGTCCAGTGAGGGATTCAGACCTGTTCATCCAGAGTTCTAGTCCGATGCTCTAACCACTACACCACATCAGGCCTTTCAGGGCTTTCCTCTTTAAGAAAGGAAAAGATCAAAGAGAAAAGCCCTTTGATATAGCTCAAAGGAACCACTGCAGAGTGGCTATGGAGAAAGAGTCCATGTGGATGTTTTACCTGTAACTACTGTGGGGAGGGGACAAACTAAGATCTGTATTTTATTCCCTCCTTGTGGAGTTCTACTTCTCCTGCCCCCCATGGAGTTCTAACTCCACCATATTTGCTGTATGGTCACTGTGCAGGCTGTTGTTTAAATAAGTTGTTTCCAGCTGCATCGGTCCAAAAGTAAAATCCAAAAAGGCAAGAATACTATCCGTGTAATACCTTTGATAAGGGCCGATTCCAGATGCATCAGGCCAGGTGTTCCAAAATCCTGGAAAGGCTGCTTTTCTCCTGTGTTTTGTTCCGGAACATCTGGCCTGATAAGCTATTCTGATGAATTCGAAGGCACACTGTTAATGTGTCATTGGGCTGGTCCTAATAAAAGGTATTGTATGGATTGTGTTCTTGGCTTTTTGGATATTGTTCAGACAGACAGTTAAATGAGTCACAAAGCATATAAATCAGTCCTAAATAAATGCTGTGGGTTTTAAAAAAATATCTCATTGTTCAGTGTTTATATGTTCATCCAGTTAGACCTCAGCGACATTAATGGCTACTGATGTGTTTGGATCTGCAGCATTTTTGCACGCGCAGTTTCACAAAAGCCGATGCAGACCTGTTTGGCCATCACTTGAGCCATTCAGTGCTATACCAAACAGACCTAAGGACATGAGAACATAAGAGAAGCCATGTTGGATCAGGCCAATGGCCCATCTAGCCCAACACTCTGTGTCACACGGTGGCCAAAACCCAGGTGCCATCAGGAGGTCCACCAGTGGAGCCAGAAGCCCTCCCCAAGCACCAAGACCTGGTGATCATCACTGTATGTCTGACAAAGGTTGCCGACTCCAAGTCGGTACGTTCCAGGAGATTTGCAGGAGGAGCCTGAGGGGTGCAGGTTTTGGGAAGAGGGAAGGACCTCAGAAGGTTATAATGCCATAGAGTCCACAGTCCAAAGTAGCAATTTCTTCCAGGGGAACTGATCTCTGTAGCCTGGGGATCAGTTCTAGTTCTGGGAGATCTCCAGACCCTGCCTGGAGGATGGCAACCCTATGTCTAACTGTGGGATTCATGGCAGGGTAGTTTGTTTGTTTATTTATTTTTTTCATTTATATCTTGCCCTCCCCGCACGCGGGCTCAGGGCGGCTTACAACACGAGGTGTAATACAACACCACAGTTAAAACAATTAAGGCACACAGTGCAATAAAATACAGTTAAAACAGTTAAAACACAGTAAGCAACTCCCAAGGATCCATTGCGACTACCATACTCACTTCCTATTGCTCACCACATAGGGGTCAACGAGGGGGATGCTGTGGGCCATAATGTTCAGATGGGCAGAACGGCCCAACCCAGCGGTACTGCTTTGCAGTCCCCCGTTGGTGGTGGTGGTCGCGGCGGCTCCTATTCGAAAGCCTGGCGAAAGAGCTCCGTCTTACAGGCCCTGTGTAACTGTAACAGGTCCCGCAGGGCCCTGATCTCCTCCGGGAGCTCATTCCACCAGATAGGAGCCGTCACCAAAAAGGACCTGGCCCTTGTGGCAACAAGCCTGGCCTCTTTAGGGCCCGGGGTCACTAGGCGGTGTTGTGACCCCGACCGAAGTGCTCTTTGGGGCCTGTATGGGGTTAACACATGTACAACCAGGTTAACACATGTTAGCTTTGTGGAGCCCACCCCTGTTGCCCCATCCCTCTATCCTGACCTCAGGTGGAGAGTCCATGGTCCCTTTTGCATTTGCATCTCATCCCTGGTTTCGTCAGAATTGAACTCACAACACAATACCTCACATTTATCCCTGGTTATAACAGCATCCTTTTATCCCGGGACAAGGGTAGGGTGAAACCGGGGTGACCTCAGTGTAATGTGGAAACAAAAAATATCCCGAGATAATTACAGGGGTGAACTCGAGTGTAGTGTAGAATGTATGTTCAGGGACAGGGTTGAACCAGGATTTAAGGTCTAGTGCGGAAAGGACCCATGTTAAATGGTGAAGTAATTGCAGAAATGGTCTGCACATCTGGTTTCCTCTGGGCACGAGCTGGAGAAGGCTGACCTCCAGGGTATTTACTCCACTGGTAGAGTGCCGCATTTCTCACCCCCTTTTGAGGGGCAGTCGCTGGTCGCCATGCTGCCTGACCGTCGCGGGTGTGTCCAGCGGAGGGCCACCCCAACGAAACTGGAGGGGAAGGAATCGAGGGAAGTATTTCCCGAGGAGGGAGCTGGCTTCTGATGATGGGGAAGTCAGAGGGTTTCCTCACCCTCTTGCCCGTCCTGGGTTCCTAGCTTTCGACCACCAGTGTCATACAGCTATTGCTTGCTTTCTCTCTCAACTCTCACATTACAGCTGTAGCCAGCCCAGTTCCTCCTCATTAGCCAGCTCCTCTCCATCTTTTATTACCCCCTCAACCCCTTCCTCCACCTTCTGCCCGGCCCCTCCCCCTGTAAAGGGTTTGATGCCGAGGTCATTGGCCCTGCCCTTCCTTCCGCTTCCGGGGCTGAGCTCTGCCGCGACACCTGCTCTGTTGTTTGTCCCCTGGCCATCGGTGTTCACCCCATCATCTCCCGACCCGCCGGCTTCCATGTCGGGGGTCGTGGGACATTCTGGGCTCGTCCCGCGGCCACGTCTTGCCACTGCGGCTCTGGGAGGGTGTCTTTCGGCGTGGCCTCTGCCGCATCGCTGCCTGCTCTGGCCTCCGCCCCTCCATCTCCCGGTGCACTTGTGGCCTGCCACTCCCCGTGAGCCTTCTCCTCCTCCCATCGGGTGAGTGGGGTGAGATGGGCCTGGGGGGGCGGCGGGTAGGTGAGCCCAGCTTCGCCCTATCTCCCGCCTGGTCCGGGAGGTCCTGGTTGCGACCTGGACATAGAGTCAGCCTGAACCCTTCTATACTGGACCAGGCCTGAAGACGAGACACAAAGCCAAATGTTGCCACCCTTCCTTCACGACACAGTAAAGAAGGAATTACGCTTTACAGGATAAAGAACAAATTACACGTTACACAATAGAGTGATGTAACTAGATACTTGCACAATACACTAAAATGGGACAAGAAGCCTTTCCTTTTTGGCAGATAGCGGTGTCCTCCTGTAGCCCAGGCGATCTTGGTACTCCGGCCAGGAGTGGCCTTAGTGATGGGGCAACTGGGGCACTGGGGGGAAGTGCTGAGGGGCCCCCAACCACCAAGCTTCCCAGCTGCTGCCACCAGCCCCTTTGCCACGGGCTATGATGACAAGGGGCTTCACTCAGGCAGTAGCCCTGGCTATCCGTCAGAAGATGCCCCACCTGGAGATTAGCAACCCTAGCTGTAGACTGGAGAACCTGCTGCTTTGATTTCCACCACACCTGGTAATCCTAGGGCTCCACCCTTGACTTTTGCCTTGGGGGCTCTAGAATCACTTAGAATGTCCCTGCACCTGACCTGGTGCTCGGGTCTTGGATGGACTGTTGGACTCTGTTGGCAGGAGTTCCATGAATCAGTCCTCTCTGTCCTAGCTGTTGCTCCTCCACTGGGTCTTATCTGTACTCACTGTGGCAGCTAGGAGTGGACCCACGGCACCTCCAGTGGCAGGGAAGTATCACTGCAGGATGGGGATGAAGACACATTACCAGGCTGCTAATGCTCCATGTCAGAAAGAGGGGTACATTGATAAAGCCCTGCTCACAGGGAAAGTGCAGTAGCCATGGCACCTTGCTCTATAGACAGTATGGCACAGTCTGATCTCTTGGTAGACCCCAAGCCACTCTGACAAGTGTGGATGTGGTTTCAGGGGCAGCTGGGGTGCAGGCTTTCAAGATATGCTAGTCGTCATTTCATACTGAGGCTGGGCTAGGGTTGCCAACTCCAGACTGGGAAACTCCTGGAAATTTGGGGAGTGGAGCCTGGAGAGGGCAAGGTTTGGAGCGGGGAAGGAACTTCAACAGGATATAATGCTATAGGATCCATCCTCCAAAGCTGTCATATCTAGGGCTGCCAAGTGTGGACGGGGGGCGCGGGTAAACCCCTGCTTTGGAGGCCTGATTTCCGCCGCGGCGGAATCGGGCACTGGGGGGAACTCCGCCCCTCGAAGTGCAGCGTGGTTGCGTCACCAGAGGTGACGCGCTACGTTGCTCACTTTGGGGGCGTGGTCCCGATCGTTGGAGGGAAAACCCCTCCGACGATCGGGGCCACGCCCCCAACGTGAGCGACGTAGCGCGTCACTTCCTGTGACGTGCTGGCAGCATGTGCGCGCTTTGCGCACACGCGCACACATCGCCAAAGAGCTCCCAGAGCCCGGCGAGGCTCCCCCACCGCCAAGGTAAGTAGACTTGGCAACCCTAGTCATATCTTCCAGGGGAAATGCTCTTTGGTGTCTGGAAATCAAGATGGGTAGCCATGTTAGTCTGTCTGTAGCAGTAGAAAAGAGTAAGAATCCAGCAGCACCTTAAAGACTAACAACTTTTGTGGCAGGGGATGAGCTTTTGTGAGTCACTGCTCACTTCCTCAGATAAGATCAGTTGAAAAAGTGGGAGATCTCCAGGCCCCTCTTGCAATCTTAGCTTGCACTACTGCAAGGCTCAAGTCCATATGTGCCTCCCGAATATGAAACAGGATGTTGGACTAGAGAAGCAATTGATCTTATCCAGCATAGCTACTTGTATGTTCTTATGTACCCTTTATTAGTTTCTGCTTGGCCTGGGCTGTTATCTTAGGTGGGCTTTGTGAAAGCTTCTCTACCCTTGGCCTCATCCTAGGGCCAGTGTTTAGCCCAGACATGGTGTCTCTACCTCTTCTGAGGCTGTGCCTGATAAAGCCCATTTCCACAGGAGTGAAATTCCCCGCATTGATGTTTTTAAAATTGTGCATTATGTGACATTTTCTACAGTAGATTTTTCCTCATCAGGAGCAAACCAAACGTTTTCTCCTCCTTACCCTGTGTTTTCAAATCCCCAGTTATAGCAAGTTCCGAAAGCATGGGGTAAGAAGGAGAAAACTTTGGGTTTGTGCCTGGTGAGGAAAAATCTGCTGTGGAAAATTTCACATAATGCACAGTTTTAGAAACCTCAGTGCAGGGAATGTCACTACTGTGGAAATGGTCTAACTGAGCAAAGGGCACCAGCATGTGTGGTTTTAAAGGACACTTAAACAGATTCATGGAGGGTAAGTCCATAAATGGCTATTAGCCATGATGACTATAGGGAACTTCCAAATCCAGAAGCAGTAATAGTGTTGCCAGGTCCCTCTTGGCAACTGGTGGGGGATGGGGGGGGACTTATCGGGAGCTGAAGGGAGGCCCAGCTGATATGCAGTGACACACCTATGTCACTGCCCACATGACCCAGAAATGATGTCATCACATTCAGGATGTCAGGGTGATGCTTTGGTATCTGGGCAAAAACTCTATGGTAAATTTGGTTTCTACCATAGATTTTTTCCAAAATAGCAGAGCATTGCTCTGACATCCCCAATGGGATGACATCACTTCCGGGTCATGTGGGCAGTGACATAGACACATTGCTGCATGTGAGCTGGATCTCCCTCTTTTTCGGGATACGTTTTCCCCACCAGCCAGCTGTTGGCGGTGGGACAGTGGGGCCTGGCAGTGGGGGGCTCCCACCTCCACTGGGGTGTGTGTGTCTGGCAACCCTAGACAGTAAGCTTCTAGGAGGCAACATCAGTAGAAGGCCTTGGCCTGTAGATGCTGTTTGCTGGCTCTCCAGGGCAACTGCTTGGCCACTATAGAACCTGGATTAGATAGACTACTGGTTTGATCCAGCAGGGCTCTTTTTATGTTCATATGGTCAATAATATTAGGCTCCTGTTATCACTGGGAAGCTGATAAGGGCAAGGGGGAATGATCCTCCTGTGTGGAATGAGTACAGCTCTCTCTCATCTGCCGGATATCTTGGGACGCCTGAACTGGTGATGGTGGCCCCACAGAGTCTGTGCATCAAGGCAAGACAACCTTGTTGTCCTGGTGCCAGCTGAAAAGATCTAACTAGGAGCACCACTGTGGTGGCAAACTAAATCTGTGTACCAGGCTAAAGGCCCAGGAGCAAGGCCAGAGGTGGTCATGTGAATGCTACAACACACACCAGTTTTTTTTCCCAATGCAGGTGGACACTTGAGTTATTGCTTTGCCTTCCATGTGCTAATGAAATCTGCTTTTAATAGTGAAGTGCTACGGGGGGGACGACGACAAGGAGGAAACAGTGGCTGGTATCAATGCACACCCCCCCCCGCGCACCCCATATGCCATTATTGAATACCACAAAGTAGAGTGGAATGCTTGTCGTGGCTGGGAGGGTTATTCTCAGGATGCCTGAGTTGGAATGCTCTTATTAAATGGAAACATTGCGACATCGTAGGTCTGTCTTAAAAAAAAAAAGTAGAGCAGCGACTTTCGGTGCCTGAGGACGAGGGAGGCAAGCTGCGCAAGAGATCACCAGGCATTTCAAGGAGAGATGCCAAACAAATATAGAACCGGGAACAAGAGTAAGTCAAAGACATCTCTTCCCTTCTTGGAGTGAAAGGGCTTGAAGAATGGGCTCTTAACGGTGCATTACAGGACTGCTCTGAAGATGGGATTAAAAAGCCTTCTGATAGGCTGACTCATTGTTGGCTAGGCCCAAATTAGTGCTTACTTAGCAATGGATATTCTGGTCGTGGTTCTTAAACCACTTATGCTCAAATAGTCCCTGTGCGGTGAATGGAAGGATGAAGTGATTGGGAGCTCATCAGGGGCGCAAGGCAGAAAAAAATCTGATGCTTTTAAGTCCTTCTGATTTTAGTGGAAGACAGTGAAGTTCACGTTTCACCTGCTAGAAGTAATGCTTCAGTCTCCACACACAACATGTACACATTGAGACCAGGTCTTCTGAACAGAGCCTATGTGCTTACAACCTGTTCAGAAGTCCAAGTCCAGTCAACAATAAAATAATAAATAAATTGTGTGCATGCGCACACACGTGCGTTCGTGTGTGTGTGTGTGTGTGTGAGAGAGAGAGAGAGAGAGAGAGAGAGAACACAGTAGGCATGAGATTCCCCATGTGTATTTATTGTACTCACATCAGACCAAGACTAAAGAATATGAAAGAAACAGATCTCACACAATTGAGAGGACACACTATTGTACTGTCCTGGGTGAATATCTCGTCTTCAGGAGAGATGGCGTAGAGGGGCTGTGGCTCACTGTTAGAGCACCTGTGTTGCAGGCCGAAGGTCCCAGGTTTAATCCCTGGCAGTTAAAAAGGATCAGGTGATGTGAAAGACCTCTACCTGAGACCCCGAAGAGCTGCTACCAGTCACAGTAGATCAGGGGTGACCAAACTTGCTTAACGTTAACAGCCACATAGAATAATCGTCAGATGTTTGAGAGCCGCAAGAAAAGAACAAATATTACAGACATGTTTTTATTGAAAGATATGCAAATTTGCTTTTTATTAACATTAACATTAGGCTGTGTGAAAGAGCCACATGTGGCTCCCAAGCTGCAGTTTGGCCACCCCTGCAGTAGATGATACCAACCTTGGTAGACCAACTCAGTCAAAGGCAACTTCATGTTAGAGCCATGAGACACAGGCAGGTGAGGGCATCGTGTATCTAAGAATCAAAGGTGGAAAGAGGAGGAGAGAAAGCACAAGAGGACAATCCCTCAGTGGGAAGTCCCAGTCCCAGTCAAGCAGCCATGTTAGCCTGTTGGGAAACTTCCACGAATGTTCGGTAAAGGCATTAGAATTTTTCAACCGAAAAACAAGAACAAAGATGTAACAGCGTTTATTAGGAACAACCAAAATAAAACTAAGTGTTGTGCAACCTTTCAAGTCATCTCTACAACTGTTCATCAGGCAGTATGTTAAAAAACAAAAAGCAGAAGGGGAGAGGGGAAAAAATAGAAATGTTTTGAAGTTTCAGCAGATACATTTTAAAGGGAAACTCTGCTAAGAAGTTGTTGAACTGGAATTCGTGTGCAAATCTGATACTATCAGAGTTCCACTGGAATCCTAAACAGAATTACACCCTTACAAGTATATTGAAGTCATTGGGCTTAGAAGAGTATATAACTCTGTTTAGGATTGCACTGCTGGGCTCAGTTCAAAAAGTATTTGTCCCTCCGTACTTGTTTATGCACACTCTTCAGATTCAACTTACTTTGCTAATTCATCACCAGTTGGGAACAGTCCGCACCCAACCTGAGCGGATCAGTTCCTCTTTTAACTGTCTTCTGGATCAAACCTAGCCTGCAGCTTCCCCCCACCTCATTTGTTTGCAGGTTTTTCTGCATTTCTTGTGATACTGGTCATTTACACAAGAATTATTTTTCCCGGCTTGGATGCTGTTGGAAATCTGGGGCTTTGCCACTTTTGACAATATATTTATTCTGGGTTTTATTTGTATTTTTATAGGTTCCCCTGAAGAACCTCTGGTGAAGCCATAGGGGCCGTATAGCTGAATAATACTTATTTACACAACAAATGATTAAAATGTGGAATTTGCTGCCGGAGGATGTTTTGATGGCCACAGACACAGACAGCTTTAAAAGGGGATTGGATAGATTCATGGAGGATAGGCCTATCAGTGGCTGCTAGTCATGGTGACTCAGGGGAACCTCCAAATCCAGAGGCAGTAAACTTCTGAATCCCAGTGGCAGGGGGGAACATCAGGGGCAGGCCTCAACTTCTCTACCCTGTGTGTTGGACCTCCAGGGAACTGGTTGACCACTGTGTGAGACAGATTGAGGCACTTGATGGACCTCCGGTCTGATCCAGCAGGGCTGTTTTGATGTTCTTATTATTTTTCTCATTGCATCATTTTTTCCCCTTTTACTCCCATTCTTTTGTTTTTGTGTCTGGTATGGCCTTCTTCTCCTATATTCCGTGTGGGTGGGAAAGCCTGGATTTTCTTAGCCCCACCCACCTTAGTGCCATTTTCCCTTCCCCAGTTCCCTCAGCAGCTGTTTCTGCCTCCTGATATACCAAGGCTGAGTTCAGACTGGCAGTTTGAAGCGGGAGGGTGTCGTTGCAAAAAAGAGTTGGAATAAACTGTTCCAGGTTTTCCCGGTCACACTGCGCGGACTGATGCGGGAGCATACCGGGAGGAGGCGGGAGGGAGCGTTCACACTGTTGGCCCGGAGGTGCGGCTGTAAGTGGCATTTTCCTTGCGGCAGACGCCTAGGCGCAGTGGCAAATAGGGCAGGATCCGACCACTGTGGGCCATAGGCACATCTGGCGACATCACTACTCCCTCTTCAAGGCAATCACCTGCACCTTCCTGGTGCCAGAGTGAGGACAGGAGGTCAGTCAGCGTAAACAGCCGGTGCACATTATTAACGCGGGCTGTTTCCGGCTTTTATCGGTTAGCGTTCACACTTCTGGGAAGCGGAATGAAGCGGGATAAACGGGCTCTCCAGGGTTTGCTACCACTTTCACCAGGTATCTTTTAAACCCGGGAGGCAAGCGTTACAAGGGTCTGGTCACACGGACCACTTACCACGCTAGTTTTCCTGCAGTTTTTATATCCGCAACATTTTATATCGCTTGGAGGTGGTCAGACGGTCCCTCTGTCTTCCGCTTCCCTTGCGTGAAGTACTGTTCATACAGGCGGGTTTTTAAAAATATATATATATATATCTGGGCATGCGCTTGTCTTCCCATGCGCTCGGGCGTACATACAAACTAATAAAAAGACCTTTGCCATCCTATCTCCTATCCGCGGCCGCAAACACCCCCCCCAACCCAAGCACAGGAGCCGGGAGTGCCACTGACGAGTCGCCTAACTTTTCACTCCCCTTTGGGTGGAGAGGCAGTGCCCGGGCTTCGTCCCCTGCCCGGCGGCGGCGGCTTCCATTCCCAGCCCGCCTCCTTCCTCCTTCTCTCTCTGGCTGGCGCACACACCCGGGAGCAGCTTCGAACTCACTCGCTCCTTCCCGAACAAAGTTCCCAGCTCTGCCTGTGCTCGGCAGGTTTTTTTGCTCATTTGACAGCTGGAAAAGACCAAAATAAAAGCTAGCGCCTGTTTGCACAAGCGCATAACTAAAACCGGAAACAACCCCCCCCAAAAAATGGGGGGGAGGGTAGCGTGGTCACGGCGGATTGCTGTCCAGATACCAAAACCGCGGATACAAAGCGCGAGATGTCGGAAAACACCTGCTCCAACGGGTGTCAAAAAAACGCGGGTGAAAGAGCTGAAACCGCAGGAATCTGCCGGCTTCGGAGCGGGAAGCGGGTTTGCCTATATAGACAGGAACCTTTACTGCGGGAGAGATCAGCTGCGAGTCCCGCACTAAACGTCCGTGTGACCAGACCCCAAGACAGGTTGAGTACGGGTGGGGAACGCCGGACAGATGTGCCTGTGCGAACAGCCCCTTTAATCCACTTGTGAAACATTCCTCACATGCGCCTAGATCGGGGCAAACTGCCAGTCAGAACTCGGCCCAAGGGATTTTTTGAGGGTTTTATTTAAATCAGTAGTTAACATTGATCCTTTCCATATTTGCCTGTTGCTCTGGATTTTCTCAGTGTTCAAGTTGAGGCAAGTTAAATCCACGGCAAAACAGCATCCAAATAACCCAGGGCAACAGCAGGCTGAAACTGGGCTGACCACTGAAGGGAGGTAATATAATGCAGAATGGGGGGGAAACCCGGAATAAAAAGAAGGTTAAACTGGATTTTAGTGCAGAATGGGGGGAGGAAACCTGGATTTAAAAGAAGGTTGAATTCAATTTTAGTGCAGAATTGCTTGGCGGACACTGCGGTGAACATGGATTAAAAGGAGAGTGCAGAAAGGGCCATAGTGACATATCAATATAACCCGGGGGGGGCATATGGTAGCCCCATTGCCCCTGTGCAGCATCTAGAGCCACAGCGACACTGGGTCTTCCACAGGCAAGTGCCATAGTGTGGGAAAGGTCTCAAGCTTGCTTTCATCTGGGCTCTGCAATGTACCTTTACACATCTGGGCCACTTGACCTCTCTGTGTAAGGTCTCCTGTCCTCCCTTATGTGGTTTGCAACTTTGGGTATAAATCTCTCTGCCAACGGAAAGCATTTTACGAGCTAGGGTTTGCCTCGCCAAAACTTAAGTTATAATGAATTTATTAGGTGCCACCAGATTCTTTGTTCATCTGTAGGAAGCAGGGCTGATTCTCACCCTACTTTCATCAACCTTTGCTCTAGTGACTTGGGGGGTAATAAAACAAAAAAGGTGCCCTGCGGCCACAGGGGTGTGCGTTATTGATGGTGGTGAAAAACCACAGCAAAGCGGACCTTGTTTGAAACCTATTTCCCCTTTTGCTAGTGTGCCTTAATTTCAGTTCACGATTTTATACTTCTATGATATATAGTGTCTCATCCTAACGTCTATTTTAAGAAGTCTCTATTAGCACTTTTCCTGCAACACTGACTCACGGATGCGATCATGTGACCATTAGAAAAGACCCCCCCTCCGATATAATACTTAATAATATATCAATTCCATCAGGACATTTCATAATTCAGATCCACACAACAGACCTTGTTCAGAAGTTGTGACTCATCCATTTGCTCTCGTCTAACTTGAGACAGCCACCATGGTAGTCCTTGAGAACTGCTATTTCTGTATTCATGGAATCAAATTGAAGAAGCAGGAAATGCTACGTTAAATACACTGGAAGACTGAGTTAAATACACTGGAAGGCAAAGGTCCATATGATAGTTCTTTTCTAGAGAAAAGTCTGAATTGTGAGTCAGCCTCCTCTTTGGTCCTGGAGGCAGAGGTTCCTCATAATATTAGTCTCGTCTTCGGTGGTCAGTTGGGAACTCACTCCACAGATCTCTTTCTGAACCTCCCTTCCAAGAAGCAGCAAAGCCCAGGATTATTCCCACAACGTCTTGCAAGCCACCGTGAGGAGGCCAAAGCCAAATATGAACAATGGAACTTCAAGACCAAAATTGGAAGTAGACCAAAGCCCAAACTTATGCGTGTTTAATGGGAAGTTGTTGTTGTTCAGTTGCACAATTGAGTCCGACTCTTCACAACCCCATGGACCACATCACACCAGGCCCTCCTGTCTTCCACCATCCTCCAAGTTCGCTCAATTTCATGTTCATTGCATTGGAAGTAGGTCTCACTGTTTTCAGTTGGACTTACTCCTCAGTAACTGTAGAAGCAAGTTAAGACAGCATCTTGGCTCCTGCCCTAGTAGTGCAATGTACCCAATACACCAGGACAGGAAAATCTTTAAACAGGCAGAGGTAAAATGTGTTGGGATGAATTTCACCCAGATGCAGTGACTTAACCTGAACACAGAGGCTGAGAAAGGTCTGCCAGTCTAGGCTGTAGTCCTATGCATTTAGGAGTAAGCCCTACTAAGTACAGTGACACTTACTTTGGAGTAAATATGCATGTGATTACATTGCACATAAGTAAATTGGCTACTGTTGCTGAAGCAGAACTCATGGTTAGCGCTTCTCTAATGATAACATGCAATTTCCCTCTTCAACGAGAAGACAGCAGAGAAATGGTATATTGTGGGCGCATTTGGCATAAGTACACGACAGCAATGGAATGTGTGCTAGGGATGCCAGCCTCTAGGTGGGACCTAGGGTTTCCTCGAAACTATAGCTCATCTCCTGCTCTATTTTGAGTCTCAAATAAGGGTGTTTATTCCCCTTCCGGAGGACCCATATGCCATCATCTCCCAAGCATTCTCCAACAGTTCATGTCCATGGTTTTCTATGCTTTGGTCCATTTTTCCCATGAACATACTTCAGTACAGTGTTTCTGGAATGTCAGTGTCCAAGGGGGTCTTCCCACTGTATGGCTGGGAAGGTGCAAATTTCAAACTTCCCTGTCCACATTGGCACCATTTCCAGGGGTCATTTTGTAGAAAAAGAGCTGCAGGAGCTCATTAGCATAACTTATTAGCATATGCCACACCCCCTGACATCACCGGAAGTGTGCGCCAGCCCCTCTGACAGGCAGAAGCACCTGGGATCCATTCTTTCCCCCCTCTCCCTTCCCTTCGCCTCCAAGTCGGGCGAAGGAAAAGGGGAGGGGGAGGATCTCAGGCGCTTCTGCCTGACAGAGGTGCTGGCGTGCCCACAGCCAGCCTGGGTGAATTATAGAATCATAGACTCATAGAGTGGGAAGGGACCTCCAGGGTCATCTAGTCCAACCCCCTGCACAATGCAGGAAATTCACCAATACCCCCCACACACCCCAGTGACCCCTGTTCCACGCCCAGAATATGATTAAAAAAAAAACACCCCTCCAGGATCACTGGGGGCCAAAGTGGCCTGGAGAAAAATTGCTTCCTGTCCTAAAAGTGGCGATCAGCATTTCCCTGGGCGTGTAAGAAAGGCCCACAAGAACTAAGCACTGATGCAACCCTTCCTGCTCTACCTCTCGTGATTTGCCTAAGTTCACACAATCAGCATTATGATCC
>NW_015164684.1:818534-841823 GCF_001447785.1 Gekko japonicus
GGAACGTTTCGCCCCACCCCTCCCCCCGTGTGGGCTTTGCAGCTGCTGCCGAGAACAACGAAAGTGGCCATAACTTTTTAAAGAGCCCCTCCTGAGAGCTGGGGGAGCCAGAATGACCTCTCGCATGTGATGCCGCTTGGACATCACATGCGAGAGGTGGAATTTGCCCCTACGAGTTCAAGGCCACCACCCCGGGGCTCAGGGAGGCAAGGGAACGTTTTGCCCCACCCCTCCCCCCATGCGAGCGTCACAGCTGCTGCCGAGAACAGCAACGGCGGCCATAACTTTTTAAAGAGCCCCTCCCGAGAGACGGGGGAGCCAGAATGACCTCTTGAGTGTGATGCCACTCGGACATCACACGCAAGAGGCAATGTTCCCTCTAAGCAGTGGAGTCTTGTGAGCAAAAATTCTACTTTTTGAGCCACTGGCATTAAAGTTGTGAGTGAGCGATTTGGCTGCTGCATAAATTAGTTTGCTCTGGGGCCATCCTCCTTGAGCTAAGACAAAAATGGGTGAGCCGGAAGCTAAAAAACTGTGAGCTAGCTCACACTAACTCAGCTTAGAGAGAACACTGGCAAGAGGTGGAATTTGCCCCTACGAGTCCAAGGCCACCACCCCGGGGCTCAGGGAGGCAAGGTAACATTTCGCCCCTCCCCTCCCCCCATGTGGGCGTGGCAGCCGCTGCTGAGAACAGCGACGGCAGCCCTAACTTTTAAAAGAGCCACAGGAAGGAGAGCTGGGGGAGCCAGAATGACCTCTCGCGTGAGAGGTGGAATTTGCCCCTACGAGTCCAAGGCCACCACCCCGGGGCTCAGGGAGGTGGGGGAACATTTCGCCTCCCCCACCGTGTCTGAACTGATGGCTGGTGGGAGCAGGGGGTGGGGCTTATGTGCCCGCCCCCTGGGCTCCTGACTGGCAGAGCGGTGCTCCGGTGGGCTCTGGCAGGAACCGAGGCCTGACCGTTTCCCTTTACACCCACCATACCCCTCTTGCCATTGGCTGTTTTTTAACTGCCATTTTAAAAACTGGTAGTAGTTAAATTGCGATAGCACCATTACAGTTTAGTGATATAGCTACTACTATTTTTTTAAAAGGTGGCATAAAGATGTGGGTGGGTATGTGGAATGTGGGTGGGTAAAATGGCAAGCACATGGGTAACTGGAGAGAAAGGACAGAGAATAACCCCATGTGGATTCTCTGTTGCCCCTGTGAACGCCTCTGGATTTGTAGTGGCCATGAGTGTACAGTGGGGGATCATTGCCATGGGGAAGCAACCACATTCACAGAGGTGTGTTCAATGGGATTTACTGTCCTGTAAAAGTCCTTTGGTTTTCAGATTTAGGGAATAATCCACAAAAAGCCCAAAAGGCAAATATTTAGAAATTTCCACAGAAAAGCCACAAATAAGTTCTGACACATCACTAATGATAGACAGCTCCTTCAAACCATAAAAACTGTGAATTTCAAAATGCCACATTCCGAACTTGCATGGCAAACCTACAGATACACAGAATGCACCTAGTCTTTATTGATTCTCTGTATACTGGACAATCAAAACCTTTTCATTTAATATTCAGTCTGCTCTCTTTGCTATACAGTCTGCTAATTTGTTTTCTGTTTTTACTCCATAGAATTTATATTTTGTTATTCCTGCCATCCTGGCTATTTTTGGTGACACTTCTCAATTCCTGAACAGGTTTCAATGATAGCAATTTAGGATCAATGGTTATGCATGTTTTGTGATTTCACGCTCTGTGCCTTGCAGTGTATTTTTATAGCAGAAGAAATATAGTAGGTTAACCAAACAATGCTCAAATGACCATGGTAACCATCTCCTTAACGATTTTCAAGAGGGCATGTAGGGATAGCATGCTCCATTAGAAAAACGATGTTGCTGTCATGAATAAACAGCTATTTGCAAAATGAATCCAATTCTCATAAGGTATGACTGATTTGCTAATTAATGATTAGCAAATTGATTGGAGCAAAAGCTTTCATAGAATCATAGAATTGGAAGGGGTCTACAGGGTCATCTAGTCTAACCCCCTGCACAATGCAGGAAATTCACAAATACCTCCCCCCCCCCAGTGACCCCTGTTCCATGCCCAGAAGATGACAAAAAACTTCCAGGATCCCTGGCCAAACTGGTCTGGAGAAAAATTGCTTCCTGACCCCAAAATGACGATCAGCATTTCTACTTGGTGTGTAAGAAAGGGCCACAAGAACTAAGCACTGATGCAACCCTTCCTGCCCTCCCATTTCATGATCTGCCTAAGTTCATAGAATCAGCATTGTTGACAGATGTCCATCTAGCCTCTGTTTGAAAACCTTCAAAGAATTAGAGCCCACCACCTCCTGAGGAAGCCTGTTCCACTGAGAAACCACTCTGTCAGGAAGTTGGTGGTTGTAGATTTTCCAGGCTGTAGATTTTCCAGGCATTGTTAGTACCTGAAGTTTCGCCAGCAGCTGTAACTGGCATCCTCAGAGGAAGTTCTTCCTAATGTTTAGTTGAAAGCTCTTCTGATTTAATTTCAACCCGTTGGTTCTGGTCTGACCTCCTGGGGCAACAGAAAACAACTCTGCTCCATCCTCTGTATGACAGCCCTTCAAGTACTTGAAGATGGTGATCATATCACCTTTCAGTCGTCTCCTCTCCAGGCTAAACATACCCAGCTCCTTCAACCTTTCCTCATAGGACTTGGTATTATAGGACTGCATCCAACTTTACCTAGTGGATAGAACAATCTAGTACAGCCTAGCCTTGTATTTGGGTACAGGTATAAAACATGGGGGGAAATCCAATGTTATATTTTCCTGTGCATTCCAGATTCCTGTGCAATCTTTGGAGTGACTGGAGACTATGTAGGACCATTGCCATACCTTTTCTCAGCTTTGATTGATCTCCATGGGGCTTTAAGCAGGATTGGAAGGACAAAATTGGAACAAAATTTGAAAAGAACAAATTGGAACGGAATTGGAATGGCCAGAAGACAAAGATTGTCAGGAGTGGGGAACCTGAGGCCATACTCAAAAGCTTGTCACAAGGAAGAAGGTAAATACATGCTCTCTATTGCTCCAGTGGGCAAAACTAGATTCGATGGGTTTAAATTGCAGGAAGGCTGATTTTGGCTGAATATAAGAAGTTTTCCAGCATTAAGAGTGGTCAGACAATGGAACCAGTGACTTGGGGGTGAGGATCTGTCTCACTGAGGATCTTCCAGCAGAGATTGGTGGGACTCTCTAGTCTTGGATTTCCTGTATTGACTGTGCAGGAGGGGGGATGGACTAGATGGATTAAAAGGTCTTTCCCAAGATTCTATAATTCTAAGTGGACTGTTATTCAAGTCCTTGGGCTCCTTAGAGACCAACAAGAGTTTCAGGGTATATGCTTTTGAGAGTCAAAGCTCCCTTTATCAGGCATGAGTAGAGTAGAAATGGAGATCTGCTCTAGAATCATAGAATCATAGAGTTGGAAGGGCCCATACTGGCCATCTAGTCCAACCCCCTGCTCAGTGCAGGATCAGCCTAGAGCATCCCTGACAAGTGTTTTTCTAGACGCTGCTTAAAGACTGCCAGGAAGGGGGAGCTCACCACCTCTCTAGGCAGCTTATTCCACTGCTGCACAACTCTTACTGTAAAAAAGGTTTTCCTAAGATCCTACTTGCGTCTGACTCTTAAAAGCTTATATCCTAAAACTCTTGTTGGTCTCTAAGGTGCTGCTGGATCCAAATCCAACTGTTCTGCTATAGCCCAACATGGCTACTCTCTGAAACTACCTAGTTATCTCTCCTTATCATAATTGAATAGTGGGGACCCACGTTCTAAAATGCGCCTCTTTAGTGTTTGGCCGGTGAAACTGCCAATTACCATATATGTCCACCAATAGGGACGCACAGCTCGGCTCCCGCCTCCGCTGCCTCCGTCGGCCCTATCTACCTCAGGAGTCACCCGACGCCATTTTGATTGTCCGGCGAGGGCGAGGACGAGGACTAGGGCCCTACTGAAATGGTGAACCTCCGGGCCCGCAGCTTCCCACCAGTCCCCGGCCCTGCGACCGCGGCAGCAGCCAGCGGTCGCCGGGCTTCCAAACCCCCCCAACCCAGCACGGGTGACGGAGGCAGCGGCCTCCGCTGCCTCCGTCGGCCTGCCCGCCTCCCTCTCCCGGCCACAGTCCCAGCCCGGCGACCGCGGCAGCAGCCAGCGGTCGCCAGGCTTCAACCCCCCCTCCCCAGCCAATGGCACGCCAGTTGCCCTGAGCGGTAGCCGACGTACAATGCCATAGACTCCACCCTCCAAACCACTCAGTCCTTCATGGAGAACCATTGTTGCCAATCTCCAGGTGAGGGCTGGAGACCACTCAAAATTACAATTGCTCTGAAGAAGGGAGGGCGGAAGTCAGCTGAAGTCAAAGGGGCAGATAATGGTAGGTTGATGGTTAGCTGCGAAGGAGATGGGGTTGCCAACTCCAGGCTGGCAAATTCCTGGGGATTTGAGGGGTGGAGCCTGGAGAGGGTGGGGTTTGCAGAGGGGTGGGACATCAGACAAGTAGAATGCCATAGACTCCACCCTCCAAACCAGCCATTTCGTCCTGGGTAACAATTGTTGCCAATTTCCAGGTGAGGGCTACAGATCACTCAAAATTACAACTGCTCTTCAGGGAGCAGAGATCAGTTCCTCTGGAGAAAACAGTGGACTCTGCCATTATACCCTGCTGAGGTCACCACAGCAAAATGACACTGTTTGCCCAAAGCCAGAGCACTCCCCCAGAGCCTCTTTCTAGATCTCGTTGTATTTATTTCCACAATGGGCTTTACTGCTAGTGTGAACATAAATGCAATACAAATCCAACCCAACCCTACTATACCAGCTATCAGTTTCCTTCTCTAAACTGTCATGTTAAGGGAAGCTGTACTGAAGAATAATTTGGGCAATGAGGCAGAAGTGACAGGAAGCAGTGGAAAAGGTGAAGGCGGAAAATGAATGGTTATTATAACAGATTAGGATGGAACAGGGGAAAAGATTAAAACTGTGGGATGTGGCGTATGACTTTCCTTCAACACAAGGGGACTTCCACCATCAGGAGAAGTTCTTCTGCCAGCACAAACTGCCTTGCCTCAGAGGAAAGTTTTGCTTTTAATGGAGTAAAGATGCTGAGAACTTTGTGGGGAACACGTTTGATAGGAAAATATATTGTGATTGCCGATTCCTCTCTGTCCACCTGGAATAGCACTATTCAATTATGATAAGGAGAGATAGCCAATTCCTCTCTGTCCACCTGGAATAACTGTCTGACAGCTTTGCAGGTGGGCAGTAGTTGTGATGGTAGGGTTTTATTGCTGGGTCTTTTTTGTGAGATGATTCGATGCAGGGTCATAGAAGATTGGTCAGGTATAGAATGATGTGAGGGGAAAATACACCTTCCACGAGGCTGTGTGAAAATGCACACGTGCAAAATAAAGTCAATAACACAGACTTCAACAGAATGTGAAATGGTAAGAATTTTTTTAAAATTTATAATTGCTGGTGGTCTGCTTGATTTGCTCACTATTAGTTTCCACAAATGGCTACTAAATGGTATGTAGTAACAGCGGGTCTGTTGGGGAGGTGGAAAGGAGAGGGTGAAAAGCTGGACTCATAGGAACATAGGAACATAGGAAGAGCCCTGCTGGATCAGACCAATGGTCCATCTAGTCCAGCATCCTGTCTCACATAGTGGCCAACCAGTTCCTCTGGACGGCCAACAATAGGGCATAGAAGCCGAGGCCTTCCCCTGATGTTGTCTCCTGGCTCTGGGATTCAAAAATGCTGGGTCTACTGCAATAGCAGGACACCTCCTGGAATCCCAGCTGTTTGCCCACCAGCACCTCAGGCACTAGTGGGAGGAAGTGGAGGAGGAACTATAGTTGACGCACTGACATAATTTCCTCTAAAATCTGGAAGTGACATTGTGGACTCTGTAGCATTTGCAAAAATGCTATTGTAAAACCATAGAGTTTTTGTAAATGACAGAGCATCTAAGGACATCACTTCTGTTTTTTTTACTGGAAATGATCTCAGCATGCCAGCATGATGCCAGCACACCTGCCCTTGCCCCCAATTCGAGTATATTCTAGTATTCCTATAGAGGAGTTGTAAGCTGTTATTGCAATGACTTTTGGTAGTGAGTTCTATAAGAAGAAAACGTGAATTCTGTGTCCAGACTCTTCAACACTGCCCATAATTTTAGAAACTTCAATAATGTCTCCCTCTAGCATATTATTTTCTAAACTGACAAGCTTGAACCTCGCTACCACTTCCTCATAGGGATCAGTCCAACCTCATAAAATAAGGAATCATTGAGCCAAAGCAAAGCCCTGGCCCAGGTCCAGAGAACAATTCTATTTGTTTCATCTTCCCAAGGGAGCTCTCAAGATTATATTTCTTGAACTTTCGTGCACCTTAATGAATATCTTTTGAAACCAAGGAGAGTTTCAAAAGCTGTTTGTTGTATGGAATGGGGGGTCTGGTATTTGTAGGGATTAGGTTAAAAAATTCTGCTGAATACCCTTGGCCATAGCCAAGGTAGCTCTTTGGAACCTGGCCGCTGACTTCAATGGAGAGACCGAGCTCATGTTTACTTCTCCTGTTGCAATTAAAGAGATTTAAAATGTCTTAACTCTGGCAGGATCACACCCCTTGGGGGATTTGTCTTTTAACATAGCATGCAAGAGTAAATGGGATGAGAGAGGACAGAGGAAGATAGACATTGATTGCTCATTCAGGCAGTGAGTTGGGTCACTACCCACTAGAGAAACCAAAAGAGAAAGCCTGAACTTTCCCTATCATACATTGGTCACATTATGAGAAGACAAGACTCACTGGAAAAGACAATAATGGCCCCTGCCACACGAGGGAGAAAATGCGTGGCCAAAGTGCGGCTTATGGAAGCCGCACCAAAATAGACATGGATCCCCTGAGCCGCGGCGCCGTTGCTCCCTGGCACGATCAGATGCCGGGGAGGAAGCCACGGTCGGAGACCAAGGCAGCCGGCTGCGCATGCGTGTACATGCGCAGTTCGGCCAGGAGCCAGGGATGTGCCGGTAGAATGTGCCGGTGATCCCACGGCCGCGCTTGCCATGGCCGTTTAGGTAAGACCACCTCTGTCAGTGGTTCTTTTTTGCTGCGGGTTTTCGGGACGGATCGGGGATGGGTGCGCACCACTTCCCAGATGTTACGGTGAGATCACACCCATTTGCTGTGCCCCCGATCCGTCCCTCTCCCGGGCCAAAACCCTCCGTGTGACCGGGACTCAATACTAGGAAAAGTTGAAGGCAGCAGAAAAGGAGAAAGACTCAACATTACATGTACTGGCTCTATAAAGGAAGCCACGGTGTCAGTTTGCAAGACCTTAGCAAAGCTGTCAACAATAGGACATTTTAAAGGACATTAATTCATAGATTCAGGTGGGTAGTCATGTTGGTCTGAAGCAGAAGAACAAAGTCTGCCTTTAAGACCAACAACGTTTTATTCTGGCATAAGTTAGAAGCAACTTGACAGCACTTAACACACAGAGAGAGGAAAACCAAAAAAATACAGGGATGGGATAAGAATTTACGAAGTTAGAATGTGTCAAAAAAGTGGTCCAAGGTTTGTCTTGAGTGACCCCTTCTACTACCTCGGACCCCAATTTTGGTAAAAATAAATAAATAAAGAGAGCGAGAAGGAGCAAAGATCCATTTGATGGTCTCCTTCACCCCTGTTTCACAGAATCCACCCATAATCTGTCCACTGGTGGAATAAATTAATTACTGTTTCATCGTCTCCACTGTGCCAAATGGGATGAATATGTGAAAGGGCTTTTGCAGGATTCATTTTTCTTTCTTTCCTTTTTTTTTTTAAAGCCCCCGGAGGGGATTTTTTATTAATTTTTTAAACACTACAAAAACTAGAACAGAAAAAAGGGAAAGGGAAAGCTACATATAAGGGAGAAAGTAAAGAACCCACTACTAACTAAAAACCCAAGAGAGGAGATCTCCAACTAGCTTTTTATACTTCATTCAGACTTTTCATCTTTGTACTTCTTATGAACTGTGTCAATCTTTTAACCCTATTAACCATCCCCAGTTACATTTAATTGCCCAATAACAGTGCCCCCCATCATCCCCTAGAAACAAAAGTTCTCAAAGGAACAATTCAGAGTCCTTCAGCCTTTACTTCTTCGTCTCTCTCTTCCGCAGTTTGTAGGAACTTTTCGGGGCTGATGCCCCCTGCTCAGACAAAGAGTCCTCACCAGACAAACCAGTTTCCAGCTCTCCACTGGACTTATCGTCCTCTTCTTTTTTCTCGTCCTCTGGCCTTCCCAGCTGCTCCTTTAGAAACTCTTGAGCTTTAAGAACAGAGTCAATCTTGACCTTCTTCTCCTTGATCTTGAATATTACTCCTTCTGGAAACAGCCATTTATATCCAATTGAGTTTGTTTGGAGGAAAAGCACAAGTTCTTTGTATTTCTTTCTGCGTTGTCTTACTTCAAATGGAGTATCTTTTAGCATTCTGACAGCATTCTCCCCCACCTTCAGGGGTGTCGCAGCAACTGCTTTCAGGATAGCATCCCTGACGTGCCTCTTTGAGAATCTTACTACAATTTCCCCAGGCAGATTATTTTTCTTTATGTATCCTGAATATGACCTCAGGATTCATTTTTCTAATGAGAACAGCGTAAGACCTTTTGTTACTAAGACTCTGCTGAAAGAACTTAGCGTACTAATAAGTGAACAGGTTTAGGTGGCTCACAGTTCAGCTTTCATTAAGACTGTGACAATATTCTGAAACTGAGGGGAAAGGATGACTGAAGACCAGGGTTCCCTCTAAGCTGAGTTAGCATGAGCTAGCTCACCGTTTTTTAGCCTCTGGCTCACACATTCTTGTCTTCGCTCAGGAAGGGTGGCTCCAGAGCAAACTGATTTATGCAGTAGCCAAATTGCTCGCTCACAACTTTAATGCCAATAGCTCACCAAGTAGAATTTTTGCTCACAGAACTCCACAGCTTAGAGGGAACATTGCTGAAGACCTTTTTGTCTGAGCATCAAAGCATTTCCCTACCATTGATTAACTGACCCTCTGTTGTGATCATCAAAAGTGCTGCATGAGCTGTTTCTGGATTCACAGATGAAGACTCACAGAATGAGCAAAAGCTTAAAACAACCCTAACCGGAAGCATGGCTGCCAGCCTCCATGTGGGAAGGCCTCAGCCTCTGTGCCCTGTTGTTGGTCCTTCAGAGTAACTAGCTGGCCACTGTGTGAGACAGAATGCTGGACTAGATGGACCCATTGGTCTGATCCAGCAGGGTTCTTCTTATGCTCTTAAGAAGAAGAAAAAAAATAAAGACTTTGAGAGAACTCAGAATAAACCTTGTCTCTCATCTGGTTTGGTCCTTAAATTGTCTGAGGCTAGGAGGGAAGCAAAACGCTGATCGCTCTCCCGACTTTTTATCACAGAGTTCCCAGGCATGGAGGGAATGTTAAGGCCAATACTATCCCCACAGATATTTTTGTAGCAAAATTACATATTGGGAAAAGACTTTGAGAGAACTCAGAATAAACCTTGTCTCTCATCTGGTTTGGTCCTTAAATTGTCTGAGGCTAGGAGGGAAGCAAAACGCTGATCGCTCTCCCGACTTTTTTATCACAGAGTTCCCAGGCATGGAGGGAATGTTAAGGCCAATACTATCCCCACAGATATTTTTGTAGCAAAATTACATATTGGGACAATCTGATCATGGCTCTCCAGTGCCACATATAATTTGATCTAAAGAGGGCAAAAGGTCCTTGCTTATACTGAATATTGTCACATGAAAGGGGGGGGGGGCAGATCCAGCAAGGCCTTCAAGCCAAAAGAATGCCAAACCAACAAGGTCACAGTCCTCCCCTTAGCTATGCAGTCGTATTTGCAAACAGATCCCAACCTGGGGAGACACAGGAGCTATTTCTGTCTTCTTTGGCAGTTTATGTTGACATACATGACTAGGGAGCTATAGAGACTTAAATATTACGAGGCTTTTATTGCTTGCTGACTTAACACTGCTGACATGTGCTAATTGTTTCCTTGGTTTATGGAGGGGTTGCACAGGGTGTAGGTTTGTAGCTGGAAGGAAGCAGAGTCAGGCGTTTTAACAGTGCCATTAGAACAAGGCTTCGGGCAAGGCCTGGACTGTAGAATTCTTCGCCCCTTTCTGCACTCTCCTTTTAATCCATGTTCGCCGCGGTGGCCTCCAAGCAATCCTGCACTAAAATCGAATCCAACCTTCTTTTTAATCCAGGTTTTTTCTCCCCATTCTGCAAGAAAATTGAGTTCAACCTTCTTTTTATTCTGGGGTTTCCCCCCATTCTGCATTACACTAACTCCCTTAAGTGGTCAGCCCAGTTGCAGCCTGTTGTTGCCCCGGGTTATTTGGATGCTGTTTTGCCATGGACTTAAATTGCCTCGACTCAAACACTGAGAAAATCCAGAGTGGCAGGCAAATGCGGAAAGGACCTTTGTTAGGGTAGCAAGGCCAAGCCTGGTGACTGGCAGGATGGCTGGGGGTATGGAAAGGGGGGGAGCTGGGTGTGACATCGACAACATCACAGAATAACTATAGATTCCAATCAGTAGCACCTTAGAGACCAACAAGATTTTTGGGGTCTAATCTTCTGAGAGTCAGGTATCTGACGAAGGGAGCTGTGATTCTCGAAAGCTTATAGATTGGAAGTCTTGTTGGTCTCCAAGGTGCAACTGGATTCGGATCTACCTGTTCGACTGCAGACCAACATGGCTACCCTCTGCAACTGACATTACTTTGTCACTTCTGAGTACAACTCGGAAGTGATAATGGGCAGCTCTAGGAATTGCCAAAAACTTCTATGGTTTTACTATAGAGTTTCCAGCAATTCCTAGAGCTACCCATTTTCATTTTCAGGTTGTACCCAGAAATGATGTTGCAATTTTGGTCATGTTGCTGATTTTTTAAAAAAATCTCCCACTGTCGCTTCAAGCGGTGGCAGGAGACAGAACTTGTCACCTGGGGGCACCTGTTATAGCAGGGGAGGACTGGCAAGCCTAAACTCTTCCCCCATTTGAAAATACCTACTTCCTAACTGCTTTAAGACTCAGAAGGGGGGGGGAACAGGTAGCAATATTATGCCAGATCTTAAGCCAAAGAACCCCTCAATGTGCCTGTATGAGCCTACCTATAAGTTTATCCATGGTGTCCATTCTTGATATGCTAACCTTAGACAAAGTGAGGTTGGTAAGTAGGGTTGACAGGTGGGGGATCCCTGCTCCAAAGCCTCTCTCCTCAAAGCCGATCAGCTGGCTGGTGGGGATTTACCAGCAGGAAAAGGAGAGCTAGGTCTGCGTTGCCGGCAATGTGGCAATGTGGCAATGTCATTTCTCACATGCACTGAAAGTGATATCATCATGTTGAGGAGCCCTGATATATGGGCAAAATCCCTATGGTAAAAATGACTTCCCTCATAGAGTGTTTTCTCAAATACCAGAGTGCCCCAGAGACTCCAGAAATATGATGACATCACTTTCTTTGTGAGCTGCAAGTGATGTCATTGCATCATTGGTGATGCTGGCCTAAGCATCTCTTTGATCCTAGTACATCCCCCCCCACACACACACTAGTTGACAGGTGATACCTGGTATCTCTATTGGGAAGTAAGGTTGCCGGAAGATATCCCAAAATTACAACTAATTTCCAGGCTAAAGAAATGAGTTCCCCTGGAGAAAATGGCTGCTTTGGAGGATGGACTGTATGGTCTTATACACTGCTGAGTTCTTGCCCATCCCAAAATTTGCTCTCCCCAAAGTTCACCCCTAAATCTCCAGGAATTTCCCCACCCAGAGAGGGCAACCCTATGTAAGTATTTCACGAAAGTGCCTACTGTAGCCTAAAAGATCTGGAACTCCCTTGCCCTCAGAGCAAAGCCCATGATTTGTCCTGCGGGAAGCCAGTAATGACCATTCTTTTCCATAGGGCCTTTTAAGGAGACGTCCCAAAGGGTTGTTCTTTTTTTCTTCTTCTTCAAAGGGTTGTTCTTAGCACTGACTTCTGCTCTGCAACTCTGATTGGTTTTCTTGCAGATTAGAAAACACTAATCTGGTACCTGTAAGAGATAGGGTTGCCAGGTCCCACCTGGCAACCAGCGGTAGATGGGGGGGGGCTTACCAGAAGAAGGAGGGAGGCCCAGGCTAAGTCACTAGTGACATGGCAACGTCACTTCTGGTGTGTACTGGAATTGACATCATCACATTGCAAAAACTCTACGTAAAAATGGCTTCTGCCAGAGAGGTTTTTGCCCAAATACCAGAGCATTGCTGCAACATCACTAAGGTGATGATGTCACATCTGGCATGTACTGGATGTCGCCACATAACCGGTGACGAAGCCTGGGCCTGCCTCCTGTACCGACCAGCTGATGGGGGGAGGCTGGGCCTGGCACCAAGAAACCCCATGATTGTGGCCGGGGAAGGGAGCTGGTAACCCTAGGAAGAGATAACCCTTTTCTCAGTTTCACAGAAAAAGTATTCAGAGGATGAACTGATTTTTTTCAGAAACAGAAACTAAACTGTTAAAAAAAACCCCATAAAAAGCCAATGGAGGCATAAGAACATAAGAGACACCAATGTTGGATCAGGCCAAAGGCCCATCCAGTCCAACACTCTGTATCACACAGTGGCCAGAAATACCAGGTGCCATAGACAAATCTTACAGAAGTTGCTTGGAAATTTTAACCTGAAAGATTGACCTGGCTGGTTGTGTTGCTGGCTTTGCTATGTTACCACATCCTGCTTTCTGCAAGGCCTTGGTGCAAAAAAACTTGCATCTCTGGAAGATGTGCTGCAACCTCATTACCCTCATCTGAATGGAAACCATTTCTTCAGAAAGGCTGTATGTATGTGGAATGTAATTCATCTGAGTCACATGCAGTGGCAGATTGGTGGCTATGAACTGGGCCTGGCTAGAGCTGTTGGACCTCCAACCCTGTCTGGGCATAACTGTTATGTTTTTCTCCCAGGTCCTCCCCAGGTCTGCGTGATCTGTGAACAACGTGTGCATATAAGTTCCCTCCTGGGAACAATTTCCAAGCATGCGGGGACTGATCTGGATTGTTTCCAACGGAATTGATTTTGTAAGGCTTTGCCAGTTTCAGATTTTGGGGATTCTTTATTGAGTCGTTGTGCAAATGAGGAAACCAATAGTTACGAAGCAGTTCTGACTTTGAGAAAGGGTGAACGCCAAAACGGGTTTCAAGCTGGTTGCCCGTTTGCCAGATCTTGCGAGCAGCTGAAGTAGCCGGATTTTACGATTTGCTGGAAATAGTGAACATCTCACACACAACAGACATGACCATTTTGGCTACATTATACTATGGACTGAAACTGTCAAATATTGAGATGATTTTTTATTTGTGTAGTGATGATCATTTAATGATGTTGGATGGTATATCAGTAAATTCATTTTGTATTTATTGCTAATCAGTAAGTTGTCATGATTTTTGGTCATTCTTCATTTATTGTGGCAATTTCCGTGACTCTTTCCTGTTGCATTTTGGGAACAATTCCCAGGCATGCAGAGACTGATCCAGATTGCAACTGTGGCACACAACAAGAAGGGGCTTCAGATATCCTCTTCACCATTGTCCCTACCTGCAGTGGCCGAGGGAAGAGCTGTTTGCCGCATTGATGGATCCACAGTACTGATGGGGAACACAAAGAATTTCCAGTGGGGCAAACCAAGGTCCTCCTGAGGCCATCTTGGGTTGGGGAAATGGCATGAGAGGGAAGGCTGAAGTCCCTTTGGAGACAGACTTTAGCCCTCTGGTCTAAAGAGTGTCTTGTCTGATCCATCCCCATCTCTTGAGATACACATGAACACACATGAAGCAGCCTTATACTGAGTCAGACCATTGGTCCATCAAGTTCAGTCTTGTCTGCTCTGACTGGCAGCGGCTCTTCAAAGTCTCAGGCCAAGGTCTTTGACATAATCTGTCACCTGGTCTTTTTAACTGGAGATGCCGGGGATTGAACCTGGGGCCTTCTGCATGCAAAGCAGAGGCACTTCTACTGAGCCATAGCTCACCCCCAATTTGCATTGAGCCCTACACACATGGGAACTGACATGGTGAACCCAGTCCTGATACATATCATGTGGTTAGACCCTGCGAGACAAAGAACTTACCTCTTTTGCTTTGGTCCTTATAATTTACAGTGTGCTCTTTCCATTCAAATTGGAAGGCAAAACAAATTCTTGCGTGGTTATCTCTGACCATCTGAAAACAATATCGAGATATATATTCCTACACACAGAGAGACCCCTGCTGGGAGGACAGATAATACGTTTTGTGGTTGTCTGGTTTACTGAGCAGTGTATGTGTGTTTGCATGTATGTGTAACAAAGAATGATGGAAACCACAAAGTCTACACTTAGGCAAGTCACCCATCTGCAATACGGGGATGACAACACTCATTCTTTAGGGCTGTACTAAGGCAAGGGTCCCCAAACTTGTTGAACCTGTGGACAGTTTTGGAATGTCAAGAATGGAATGGAAGGGATGCCACAGCAAAATGGCTGCCCTGGGGGCTAAACATTGGGCAAAACATCGGGCAGTTCCAAAAAATATCCGGAGATTGCAAGATAAGCATCCTCCTATGATGAAGGCAGATGTTTCCAAATGGGTGCCCTCTGCAGATACAATTGTTGTGCCTCCTGGACTCTCCTGAGGCATCTCCTGGTCCAGTGAAATGGAGAAAAGGTGCAGCTGGCTCTTTGCTTTGAGGAAGAAGCAAGAGTGTGCCAGGAAGACACTGGTTAGTAACACAGCACCCATGGTCAACCTGCTGGAGGCCACTGTGCTGAGAACTAATGAAACAATGTAAACAAAGCTCTGTGAACATTCTCCCAAGCACCATGACAATGCTAAGTGTTATTCTGTCCACTGGCGAGTGGGGTGGAGCATGGGGGTTGATCAGGAGGACCGTGGCTGTCTTCTGTACAATGTCCTAAAGCCATTTAGTCCATTACTATTTATGCATCAGGAAACTCAGCTAGTGCACCTTGTTCTATGCGTTTATGTATGACCAACTGCAACCTGTACAAGACAGGGCAACATGAAACTGTATTTACATATGTTCTGATTATTCAAATGTAATGGGTCTCATCTTCTATATCAGTATTCTAGATGCACTTCTGGTACATCTGTGTCAGATCTAAGTTGTTCTCATGTTGCACTATGAAAAAAAATCAGTCTTAGGACTGCACATTACTTGATATTGTCCTTTGCTGGCATATCTCTCTATCAAACATGTGATGTGCCAGCTGAAAAGGTGTATATCTATGGCGATACGAGGGGTTCTGGTGTTTTTGTTCTGAAAGGTTGTTTAACACATGCCATTCACCACTGGACTCTCACGTTTTAAAACCAAGGTAAGTCGATTGTGAAGGAAGACGTTGTAAGCATAGACTGAGAACATGCACAACTTGCCCATGGTCAATTTGTGGAGCATGAAAGTCTCCCCCCCCCTAAATTATCTCTGTCTTTGAAAAAACTCATAAGGAAGAATGAACTATTTCCTGGATCATCATGCCACGGTTGCCTCTTATGCCCACCTGAGTGCCATGTCTACTAGTTTCCCTGTAGCCCCATCCTCTTCATCCTCTTTCAGCATTGTCTTCCAGTTACCACGAAGCACAGAATGGGAAAGTGACTATCAGCATAATCCTAAACATCTATGTCCCCATTCTAATTACACCATTCTAGTTCTATCAAAGGGAATGGGTTTTTACAGGAGTAACGTTGCTTAGGACTGCACTGTAAAAGTGGTCGAGACTGCTACTAAGGTACTCTGTGTGGTACATGAATGCATGGGTTGGAGAACTCAGTGTCTGGGGGTGGCCTCTTACCCAGCCTCCACCCCAATGGTGGCCACACACCTGCTGCACTTACCCGGTTTGGCAGGGGGGGTTCTCAACTAGAACTGAACAGGCATTATGTAAGGGGAGCTGGCTGCTACCAGTTTGGTGTAGTGGTTAAGTGCGTGGACTCTAATCTGGGAGAACCGGGTTTGATTCCCCACTCCTCCACTTGCACCTGCTGATGTGACCTTGGGTCAGTCATGAGCTCTGTGTCACAGCTGCTCTTGAAAAAGAGCAGTTTGTGTCAGAGTTCTCTCAGCCCCACCCACCTCACAGGGTGTCTGTTGTGGGGAGGGGAAGGGAAAGGAGATTGTAAGCTGCTTTGAGACTCCAAGTGAAGGGTGGGGTATAAATCCAATCTCTTCTCTTCTTCTTCTTCTGCCTCACTCCTGGGTCCCATGCCAATTGGGAAGCCCAGGAGGTGCCCCACATAACAGCCGGCTCCTGCAACAACTGCTTGTCGCATGCCAGTGACCTCATTGGGTGGGGACAAAGAGCCAGCAGCCTACTCACACCACAACAAGGAATATCTAGGAGCTGGCCAGAGCTCTCAGTTGAAGACTATGAGAGGCACCTGGACAAGGGGAAAGAAGAAGGGACAGGGCTGGGCCAGACTAAAGGCCAAAGAAGAATAGGGCAGGGTCATGGGCGTAGACTTTCCAATTTTTTAAACCTGGGTCTAGCCAGATACTAGTCCAACACTCTAAACCACTGCACCACACTGGCTCCCAGCATTGCATGAACAGGGAAATGAAAAATCCAATCATTGTTATGCTTCTTTTACCAACTCAGAGTCTTCCAAGCTGGATAAATAAATCCCCACTGAGTCATGAAGCTCATTGGTTGACCTTGGACCCGTCCCACTTTTTCAATGTATCCTACCTTACAGGGTTGTTGTGGAGATTAAAAAGGAGGAGTGGGCAGCCACTCTATTTATTTATTTATTTCATTTGTTGCATTTATACCCCACCCTTCCCACAGGCGGGCTCAGGGCGGGTAGCACCAGAAGGATTGCATCATACAAAGCAGACACTTAAAACATTCAACTGAAAACAAGGTTACATTTTTCACTGGAGCTGCCAAGAATCAAACCTGGGCCTTCCCACATGCAAAGCAGTTGGCTTATGACACTCTCTAGGATTTACTCCGCAGGCAGCATGGTCAGGAACAGGCTGTAAACTAAATGTTGGTTTTTTGTTTTTTTTTAAGTTGCAAAGGTGTGCACATTTTCCAGAAAGTCCCATTGAGCGTAATGGGGTTCAATTTGGAAGGGGGGGGGAATACATATCAACATATGCTTAGGGACAGTGTTCCCTCTAAGCTGAGCTAGTGTGAGCTAGCTCACAGTTCTTTAGCCTCCAGCTCACACATTTTTGTCTTTGCTCAGGAAGGATGGCTCCACCGGCGGAGGATGGGGGGGGAGGCAGGGAACCTCCAGGGAGAACGCAGATTTGGGGGGGGGCGCACTGGCTAAATTGCCTGGCAGGCAAAGGAACAATGCTCCCTCTAAGCTGTGGGATCTTATGAGCAAAAATTCTACTTTGTGAGCTCCTGGCATTAAAGTTTGTGGGTGAGCGATTTGGCTGCTGCATAAATCAGTTTGCTCTGGAGCTGCAGTGCCCTCCTTCCGGAGCTAAGACAAAGACGTGTGAGCCAGAGGCTAAATAACTGTGAGCTAGCTCACACTAATTCAGCTTAGAGGGAACACTGGTCAGGAAGGACTCCTTTTCTGGAGCACCGTGGCTGAGAATGTGATTCCTATTAAACCCCCCCCCCCTTTACAAATTGCAGACCCCCGCCTCTCTCTGAAGAAATTAAAACATGGGGAAGAAGAGAACCATAGTTTAAAACTACCACCACCACCAACTCCCGGTCCCAGCCCAGGCACAGCCTATCAGCACTCCTCTCTTCCAGGAATGAAAGGTTCTCTCCCTCCCCCAATGACCTACTCGTGAGTAAGCCCTCCCTGGGTCCGGCTGCAAAGGGGTCCTTCTCCCGGCTGTTGCTGATCTGCGCACGTGCTTACGCCGGTGGGCAGGGTTGGCCTAAACTCAAGTGGGGCATGGAGTATAGCCTACAAGCTGAGGAAGAGAAGAAAAGGAGGGCTCCCAAAGCAGGCCAGGGAGGAGTGAGGAGATGCTGATATTAAGGCTGAGCTCTCTCTCTAAGGGAAGCGGGCTGGGTGGAACAACTTTGTCCACACCCTGATTCTGAGGCCTGTGGAGCCTCTCCAGGTAGAGTACCGTGGTGGAGGGCAGCAGAGGCAAACCACCTGTGGGGGGGGCACTCACACTGACTGACTTCACCACCTGTGAGATGTACTTTGCCAGTTCCAGGTTCAAAAATACTTGGAGTTTTGGGGGGTGGAGCCTGAGAAGGGCGAGGTTTGGGGAGGGGAGGGAGTTCAATGGGGTATAATGCCATAGAGTACACCTTCCAAAGTGGCCATTTTCTCCAGGTGAACTGGAGGTCAGCAACCAGAGCTTTGGCTAAGTTTTTTTTAGTGGTTGCATCTCTTACGCTGTCTTCAGGTTCAAAGCAGTCAACCTTTGCATCTGATGCACACATAGTCCTGAAGGGAACTCTTCTACTGGCTACTGGAACGTGATATGGAACAGCGGCTTTCATTATGGAAAAGGCCAGCCGTCTCCAGTTTCCAAGATTTAGTATACTCCAGATGAACATAGTAGCTGTTCCATCAGGCAGCCATCAGAAGCAGAAGAGAAACAGTGAGATCTTCTGCATTGGCCCTTATCTAGCGGCACTTATCCCACGGCCCGCCCCCCTCCAGAACTGCCGCCATTTTAGGGGAGGGGCTGTGACTCAGTGGAAGAGCCTCTGATTTGCATGCAGAAGGTCCCAGGTTCAATCCCTGGTATCTCCAGTTAAAAAAGGACCAGGCTGTAAGGGATATGAAAGACCTCTCCCTGAGACCCTGGATAGCTGCTGCCAGTCTGAGTAGATAATAATGAACTTGATGGACTGATGGTCTGATTCAGTATAAGGCAGCTTCCTTTGTGTTCATTCCACATTGGCTATGTAACATTAATGCACTTGAATTTACTTGGTTCCCTCTCCTATCTCTTCTGCCATATGTAGTGGGCCTGTTTAATTGTAATATATTCTGAGATGGACTTGTCCATACCAAAATTTTAAGATGATGATAGGCAGGGCTTTTTTTGTAGAAAAAGCCCAGCAGGAACTCATTAGCATATTAGGCCACACCCAACAGCAGAAATTCATTAGCATATTAAGCCACACCCCTGACATCACAGCTCATTAGCATATTAGGCCACACCCCCATGTTACCACACTCACCTTTTGCTTCTTATTCTGTTTACCTTGTTTGTTGTCAAAACCCAGGGCTTTTTTTGGTGCAGGAACTTCTTTGCATGTTAGACCACACACCCCTAATGTAGCCAATCCTAATGATTTTCTGCTGTTAGGTGTGGCCTATTATGCTAATGAATTCCTGCTGGGCTTTTTCTACAAAAAAAGCCCTGGGTGTCACTATCAGGATCAAAATGGATAGGGTGATAGGCACATTCCTCATTTAGTGATCATTACATGACTCATACAAAGTATGGAGAACAGCCCCTTAAATTAATCCAGCTATATCATAGATAATACAGGGTTTTGGGGTTTTTTGGTATCACATTAAATAAGAATTAGCCTGCTTAAAACCAGAGGTCTCTGCAGGGATTCCTAAACCACAGCATTAAGAGCTCTGCAGGGCAAGTTGCTTCATCTCATTACTTCTGGTGATGATCTACTTTTCATGTAGTTGAAAAAATGCAAATATGGCTATGTTTCCATTTGCTAAATTTCTCAGGGACAGGGCGTTCTAAACCGTTTGAATGCCAAGGCATGACTGCAAAGCAAGCAATGGGATTTTGCTATGCAAACTGCAACTGTGCTAGTCCAAAACTGTTATTACTGTAACAAGCCACAAATTTTAACCTGTTCCTGTGTTGAGTTTCCATATGAAGTTTAGCCTGGTGATCATGGTGGAAAATGCCATCAAATCACAGCTAACCTATGATGATCAATGCTCCCTCTAAGCTGCGGAGTTCCTGTGTGAACAACAATTCTGTTTTTTAAGCTCCTGGCATTAAAGTTGTGAGCGGGTGATTTGGCTATTGCATAAATTAGTTTGCTCTGGAGCCACCCTTCCTGAGCTAAGACAAAAATGTGTGAGCTGGAGGCTAAAAAACTGTGAGCTAGCTCGCACTAACTCAGCTTAGAGGGAACGCTGATGATGACCCCATAGGGTTTTCAAGGAAAGAGACAAACTGAGGTAGTTTGCCTTTGCCTGCTCCTACATAGAGCCCTTGGTGGTCCTCCATCCAAATAGTAATCAGGACTGACCCTGTTTAGCTGTTGAGATCTGAGGAGATTAGGCTATCCTGGTCGCTCCAGGCCGGGGCATTCTCAAACTAGAGAACGGTTATCAAGTTCCTCAGTGCCATTTGAGCAAGGAATAGCTGCTATATTAGTTTAGGATAACAATGAGAAGAGTTGGTTTTATACCCTGCCCTTCACTACCTGAAGGAGTCTTGGGGTGCATTCAGACGGCTCTTTAGATCCATGTGAGGCACGGGTGCCTCATGGATTTAAATGTAATGTCCAGACATCAACATCTGGGAAACGTCCATCTTCTGTGAGTATCCCATTTTGCCGCGCTTTGGAGCCGTACTAAAAAGATACTACTTTAAATCTGGAGTTTTCGGTTCCAACGGGCCACTCACGGACTTTCCCTGGCCTTATCGTTTCAGCACACAATTAAAAATGGCGCCCGTTCAGGATGGTCTGACGTCAGACCATCCCGAATGGGCACCATTTTAAAAAAATCTTGATTCTGCACATGCATGGATAAATAAGGTCACGATATCATGCCTATGCGCATGCGCAAAAAGTAAAAAAACAAAACAAACCACTGCGAGTGCCTCCTTCATTGGATGCCATCTAGACAATCCACAGCAAAAGCAGCGCACGGTAAGGCGATTCCCCTGGAGGATGTCTGGTCGTGCGAGGATGGATTAAAAAGATCGGGATCAAACGTGAACCGGCATAATGGTGGGATTAGCTACTCGTCTGAACGCACCCTTGGAGCAGCTTACAATCACCTTCCCTTCCTCTCCCCACAACAGACACCCTGTGAGATAGGTGGAACTGAGAGAACTCAGAGAGAGCTGTGACTGACCCAAGGTGACCCAGCTGGCTTCATGTGGAGGAGTGGGGGATCAAACCCAGTTCTCCAGATTAGAGACCTGCCATTCTTAACAACTACACCAAACCGGCTCTACACCAAACCACTACAACGGCACTGGCTGGGATCCTAGCCAATACCAAGTTCTTCAGAGGGCATGCACATGGAAGATGAAAATGATGGGCATACCAGCAATCTAGACTTTTATCTTCCCCTTTCATCATTTCCAGTTTCTGGCCACCAGAAGACCACGGTGAGTCCAAGATATTTTGGTACTTGAGAGACAACATGTTATGTGGTTCCTCCTCAGAACTGGTGATATGGTACCCACAAGGTGGAGGCCAGCCTTCTGTTTATCTAGCACATTTGAATCACTTGTTCCCATAATCACTTGTTCCCATGATCTGAAGACATACACACACACATACATAAACCTTTATTGGCATAACGCAGCAACAGAAAGGGCAGTGAAACAGTTAGAAAAATAAACAAATTAATAGATCATGGCAAATTACACCAAGCTGCCCCAACAAAAGATCATTTAGAAGCTTCTCGTAAATAATAGACTCAGCTAAAAAGATAACAATTCTAAAAAACACAGGGGGATTAAGACTTGTACGCCCTTACCCTAAGCTTCCAGACATAGGCTAAGAATTCGGCAACAGACAAAGTAAGTCCCCAGAACTTATCAGACAATAAAATTTTAAGATCTTTGTCAGTCGGATTCCTTGTGGTAGGTAAATGGGGGCTAATCAGATGGCTATGCATAATAGAATACTGGGGACAGCATAGAAGAATATGAGCAACTTCTACTTTTTTATTGAAATTTTTGATCCATATGGGAACCCCATACAGTAAACCGGAGATAACAGACGCCTGAAAAATCTGGAGAGCTGTCAGGACAAACTGATTACCTTTAAAAAAAAAAAAGCGAGTTAAAGCTACAATCTTATTTTTAGCTAAGCTAAGGGCATGATCTCTGTGGGGGCACCAGATCTCAAGACTGCATAAATGGTTCTCCCTTCCCCATTTCCCCCTAACAGCAACCCTCTGTGGTAGGTTAGGCTGAGCGACAGTCTGGCCCAAGGTCACCCAGTGAGTTTCATGTAGGGTTGCCAGCTCCAGGTTGGGAAATACCTGGAGATTTTGGGATGGAGCCTGAGAAAGGCAGGGTTTGGGGAGGGGAGGGACTTCAATATATGCCATAGAGTCCTTCCAGAGCAGCCATTTTTTTCAAGTGAACTGATCTGTGTCACCTGGAGATCAGTTGTAATAGCGGGAGATCTCCAGCAGCTACCTGGAAGTTGGCAACCCTAGTTTCATGGCAAAGTGGGGACTTGAACCTGGGGCCTCCGTGATCTGACACTATATCAAACTCTCACACTCACTCCTTGCTTGGAGGGGCTGCCATTTTCTTTTTCTGGGTGGGCAGCCAATAAACCACTTATTTACTTCTTTTAAAGATGTATCCTATTCAGTCTTCCAGCCCCCAAGAAAAATTTATCAATAAAAACAAAACAGTATTACAGTACAGCAGCATCAAAGTAGCAACAAAAACAGTGGCAGTAAAATAGCAGTAAAAGAAAACAAAATGAGATGATGCAGACAACAAAGGGACTTGGGACATGAATCCGTGGCATCAATGCCAGGGCACAAAGCAACAACACTCCCCCCCCCCAATTTCTAGCAACAACCCATTAGGTAAGAGCAAAGCCACTGACATGCAATGCACCCCGTTTCTAGTTCTGCAAACGAATCCAGATTCCAGAAGGATAGGATGATCAATGGGATGGAAAGCGACAGAGAGATTAAGGAAAATCCACAGACTCACTGTCCCTCCAGTCTTATCTCCCCATGCGGGCCATCCACTGGGATGACCAATGCAGTTTTAATCCCTGAACAAAGCTGGAAGACAGACTGAAAGGAGTATGGATGTTCTGCTGGGGCATCTGGCCGATAACTGGAATGCTACATCTTCAAAGCTGCCAGTGCCAGCATTCCCTGAATGAAGAGCTCCTGGGTCTGACGTTGCTTTCATTTGGCTTCAATACACACAGTGAATTTAGGTTTACCAGCTTCAGCTTGGGAGATCTGAAGGTGGTACCTGGGGGGGGTGCAGTTAGGGGGAAGGGGGGGGGGGGG